>NC_048298.1:175426896-175431600 GCF_013100865.1 Trachemys scripta elegans | reverse complement strand
GGAGGGGGGGGCGGGGAGCTGCTGCAGGGCTGGGGGGGGGGGGCGCAAAGTGGAAGTTTTGCCTAGTTGCACCTGAGTTATGTTCATGACATATTAACCAGCTGGTGTCATGAAACAAGTTTCCCATGCATTGTTGACTGTGGGAAAACATAAGCCAATAATTAGAGGGGTAGCTGTGTTAGTCTGAATCTGTAAAAAGCAACAGAGGGTGCCACAGGACCCTCTGTTGCTTTATAAGCCAATAATATGATTCTTTTCACTTCACTCATAACCATCCAACATCCCCCATTTGCTTAAACACAATCTGATAGTTAGGATGGGATTTATGTTTGCTCACAGAAGAATCTGGACAATGATCAATAGAAACTTGTTCCCATTTGACTATTCAACAAGGTCTGCATTTTTAACAGGTAAAGCCATGTCATCTGTGTGCCTGACAGATGAATCTTTTGAACTGTAGCCCAGTGGGCTAGCTTGCCTTTATTATATTCACTGCTTTGCATTATATCCTGCTTTGCATTATATTCTGCTTTGCATTATATTCAACAGTAATGCAAGAAACTTACAGGCCTGTATCCTGCAAAACATTAGCTTCAGCAAGTTAGCATAAGGCTTGAGGCCTATGAACTTTCAACAGATAAACTTTGCACAGATAAATAGCCCAATGAAAAATCCCAATATTTGAGGAGCAGAAAATAGAGTTTAAGGGAAAGTTCTCACCACAAGTACATGATTCAACCACAGAAGTATCCTGGCAATGAACTGATGTACATAACAGGTACATGAGATACATCTAAGGCTAGCCTGCCTGCTTGCCTATGTATTTTTTCTTATAAGCTTATTTTCTTATGTGTTTGATTATTTGTTTTGTTATAATAGGTTTATAGGTTTATATTAGAGTATATTTTGGCTCTCATGCCAGGGACCTACAGGCCACATCCTGTATGTTGAGCTAAGGCAAAGTTAGCATACATATATTTGGGACCTCTCACCTAGATAGATGGTGATGAGCTAAAGCATAAGGTCCATGTATGGCTGCGACCTATAACATAGAGGATCCATTGAAGTAGGTTGGCATAGGAGGCTTCCTAAATTCATATCCTTTTAAACTTAACAGGTCCACCATAACTTGGAACTTGGAAAGATATGAAATAACTGGTTTGGACAGAAATAAAAAATGTGATACCTAATCACAAAAGGGCCAGGGTAACAAATTGATGTATATTATAATAAGTTGAAATTATTGATATACTAACCTAGAACAAAGACACTCCAACATTAGTAAGGTGAGGAAATACAAATAAGGAAAAGGGGGGAAATGCCCTACTGAATATGCATCAAACATAACTGCGTCAGTGTAACATATTATAAAAGTGGCATCCCAGCATAGGGGCGGTAGGAGAAGGAGATGTATTCCTTGGGAGGTGCCAGAATGATGGGCACTGGTGATGATAGGGAAGGTGATGGTGGTGAGGAAGATGATGGCTCACATTTCAGGTTGTTCTACAGGAGAGGGTGAGAGTATGGATGTGCAGATGTACATTCTGTAGTATCACTATCTACCTTACTAGTCCAGTATCCTCTCTCTAAGGGTATGTCTTTATTGCACAGTTAAGCCAGGCTTTAACCCAGAGTTTAGCCCAACCCCATCCCTCCCCCCACCCCCCAACCCCACTCCCACTGCCACCATCACACAGGAAAACCACTCACCTGGGTTTGGAGCTGTTGAAGACGGAGCTGGATTTGGAGGTGCTTGAAGCCTGAGCCAGTTTACCTGGCTGGGTACACAGGTTAGAACCCAGGCTCTATTTTAACTCAGATGGAACCCACCTCACTTTTGCAGTGAGGATACAAGCAAAATCACTCAAGTGCTGATAGTCCTCCAGTTCTCTTCCCATGACTCCCCCCAAAGGACAGACAAGTTCTCCCGCACTTGACACAACTGACTGGGGAAAAATTGTAGAGCAGCTCAGTACAAAGAACCATGGAATATGCCCCTGAATACACATGGGCAAGTGCAGAAACAGTAAGGACACAGTAATGTGAGCAGAGCTTTGCAGTGGAGACACACATACCTGGGCTAGGCTAACCTGGGTGTGGATCACCTGGCTTAACCATGCAGTGAAGATGTACCCTGACAGTGGCCAGAGGCTTCAGAGAAAGGTGTCAGAACTCTGCAGGAGGCAGATGTGGGATACTCTGCTCCCCTATCCAGGTCTCAAGCTAGTCTATGCTAGTTTGAGATTGGCTGAAAATCTGAAGCATGAAATTTAATATCCCTTCCAAAATGTTTATCTTCATTGAGGGTTTCCCTTTGAAAGCATTCTTTTAAAACTAAGATAGCAATAACTTGACATTGTTCTTAATTACAAGCTTTGCAGATAGTTAGGGCCAGATTTTCAGTTAAGTGTGTGCAATGCCTAATTTACATATGCAAATACCCAAGGTGTGCATGCAGATTAACTGCACATACACATATGTGCACGCGCACACACACACACTGCCATTTAGGTGCCTAACTAACCTCTCTCTCTCTGAGTACTACATTGAGTTTCTGCATACACAAATTATACGTACACACCAAACTTTGAAAATGTACCTGCCCCATGAGTTCGGAATATGAAGGGCAAAATCCTCAGCTGGCGTACATTGACATATTTCTATGGAGTCAATGAAAGTTGATTCAGACCAGCTAAGGCTCTGGCCTTAGATCATTAAATACACTTTTGATCCACTACAAATGACTGTGATTTTTAACAAGCTTTTATAGCTAACTATGCAATCTTGCTACCCTCTTGTGGACAAATAGGCATTACTTCAGTACATCACTTATTTCAGCTCTATGAATTAATGTGTGGGCTTGGTAATACTCCACACAGAAGAAACAGAGGGATCTGCTTTCTGTACTTAAGTATCTTTTTTTCACATGGGATGTCACAGATTTTCATATGGAAATTTTAACATAGGTCAGCACAGAACAAACCTGTAGCCCCCTGTCTAAACTGTAATTTTTCCATGCTTAAAATTTTACTAAGATCTGTTTTTCTATGATAGTGCTTTAGCTTGGTCCATTACTTAAATTCAGTTGGAAGCAACATTTTAATAGTATTCCTAGATTGTGAGATAGCCCTGCAAATGTTCAAAGCTAACACATAATTTGGGGACATGATTAAAACATCTTAATGATATTAGGAACAAAATTAATGTTAAACATTCTCCTGTAACTGCTATTGTTATCCTAATGGTGTCCTTTTAAATGACATGGTATCTGATTCTGCAGGCCTTGCTCAGGCAGAAGTTTCCCAGAATTCAATAGGCATTTGGCCTAAATAGATTCCAGAGGCTGCCCCACAGGGGGGAAACCACATGCCCACATATCTAATCCGATTACCGCTGTGAAGATCCATGCCTTTAGCACTAAAATGGGGAGAACTAGTTCAGATGAAGTAAGACTCAAATTCAACATGGTTGGAGGCTCAGAAAAATTCCATTTTTTTTCTTTCAATGCTCATGTATGTGAGGGGCTGCACTTGCCCCGTACTGGACTGGGAAGGGTTAACCCTACACTGTGGGCTGAGGAAGCCATGCCCCTCATATCTACTGGGCATGCTCCGAATGCATCAGCATAAAAGGGAGCAGCTCAACTCAGTTGGGCCTGACCGATGGAGAGGAAGGAGGTCTGCTGCTGGCTTTAGCCAAGAATCAGCTGAAGCTGTGGGAGCCAGAGATGCTGCAACCCAGGCAGACACCAGGCTACCCACAGAGGCTCTGCAGAGTCTGGAGTCACTGGGGACAGTGCAGCCCGGGGAACCCAGAGACAGATGAAACACCCAGACTGCAGCAGCGAGAAACACGGGTAGGAAGCAGCCCAGGGTAAACAAATAGTGGCCCAGTTAGTGAACTGGAATATTGAGTCAGTGTGTTTCGGTTAGACACGACCCCCCACCCCCGCGCTGACTCAATGGCATGTGCTCCTGCCACTACCAGGGGCCTGGGCTGAAGCCCGGTGGAGAGGGATGGCCTGGACCCCCCTACCCGGGCTGCTGCTACTCTAGGATTATCATATTTCCACAACCAAAAAGGAGGATACTGGGGGGGAGGGGAGCCCCGCCCTAGCCCTGCCCTGCCCCCATCCACTCCCTCCCACTTCCCACCCCCTGACTGCCCCCCTCAGAACCTCCAACCCCCCCTGCTGCTTGTCCCCTGACTGCCCCCTCCTGAGAACCCCCCACCCTAACTGCCCCCCTAGAACCCTACCTGTCCCCTGACTGCCCCGACCCTTATCCACTCGCATGGGTGGCAGGTTTGTAGAAAGTTTGGTGGTGCCCAGAATCTGCCCCCCCCCGACCTGCCTAAGGCTCTGGGAAGGGGGTTGGGTGGGGGGAGGAGGTCTGGGGTGCAGGAGGGGGCTCAGGGCTGGGGCAGAGGATTAGGGTGCGGGGGGATGAGGGTTGGGGCTGAGGTTGAGGGGTTTGGGGTGTTGGAGAGGCTCAGGGCTAGGGTGGAAGGGCAGGGTAAGGGCAGCCTGCCTTGCCATTAGTGGATGGAGGGCACTAGGACCCTGGGGCAGCAGACAGCAGTTGCTTTGGAATGTGCTAGTCTGGCAGCACAAGCAGGCAGAAGCAGGGAGGGTGGGACCCACGGGGGGACGGACGCGCGGAGGGTGGGTGGCAGGTGGAGGCCTCCAACCCTCCCCCTGCTGCC
>NC_048298.1:175377294-175406980 GCF_013100865.1 Trachemys scripta elegans | reverse complement strand
CCCTCCTGGCCAGAGACTCCAAAATCCTTTTCCCTGTAAAGGGTTAAGAAGCTCAGGTAACCTGGCTGGCATCTGACCCAAAGGACCAATAAGGGGACAAGATACTTTCAAATTGGGGGGCGGGGGGGAAGGTTTTTGTTTGTGTTCTTTGTTTGGGAGTTCGTTCGCTCTTGGGACTGAGAGGGACCAGACATCAATCCAGGTTCTCCACATCTTTCTAAACAAGTCTCTCCTATTTCAAACTTGTAAGTAAATAGCCAGGCAAGGCGTGTTAGTTTTCCTTTGTTTTCTCAACTTGTAAATGTACCTTTTACTAGAGTGTTTATCTTTGTTTGCTGTACTTTGAACCTGAGACTAGAGGGGGGGTCCTCTGAGCTCTTTAAGTTTGATTACCCTGTAAAGTTATTTTCCATACTGATTTTACAGAGATGATTTTTACCTTTTTCTTTAATTAAAAGCCTTCTTTTTAAGAACCTGATTGATTTTTCCTTGTTTTAGATCCAAGGGGGTTGGATCTGTATTCACCAGGAGTTGGTGGGAGAAAGAAGGGGGGATGGTTAGTTTCTCCTTGTTTTAAGATCCAAGGGGTTTGGATCTGTATTCACCAGGGAATTGGTGAAAGGTTTCTCAAGGCTTCCCAGGGAAGGGAATTAGTTTTTGAGAATGGTGGCAGCAGACCAGAATCTAAGCTGGTAGTTAAGCTTAGAAGTTTTCATGCAGGCTTCCACATTTGTACCCTAAAGTTCAAAGTGGGGATACAGCCTTGACACTCCCTTTAGGAGCAAAGGACCTGCCGCTGAACTGCCGCCGCCGCCAATTGCGGCTTTTTTTTCCCCCCCAATTGCTGCTGCCGATCGCGATCGCGGCTTTTTTCTTTTCTTTTTTTTTTTTTTGCTTGGGGCGGCAGGCCCTGGATACAGGGCAGTGTAGGAAGGTGATTTTAGCACTCACTCTTTTGAGCTATCCACCGCTTATTAATTTTCACAATGATAAATATCAAAGTATGCCATGATAATTTATGAATGGTAAGTAGTTCAACAATCACCTGGCTAAGAGCACTATTAATTGGGTCCGTCCAGGATGAATGACAGGGCTTACCCTATATCTATACAGCTTGCTTACTCCACAAGCAGTGAGCTGAGCTACACAAAACTAAAGTAGATAGCAGGGATGTGGCTGAGAGCAATGGGTGGTTAGGCCATCCCTCCCCAGAGTGGCCATCTGGGATAAATGTGGTCGCATTTTAGCCTCAGCTGAATGGGGAAGATCAGAGCAGCACACTTTAGAGCTGCAAGCATGGTTTGTAATCAAAACTATCTCACTAAAACAGTGTTTCCCAAACTTGGGACGCCGCTTGTGTAGGGAAAGCCCCTGGTGGGCCGGGCCGGTTTGTTTACCTGCCGCGTCTGCAGGTCCAGCCGATCACGGCTCCCACTGGCCGCGGTTCACTGCTCCAGGCCAATGGGCGCTGCGGGAAGCAGCGCGGGCCAAGGGACGTACTGGCCGCCGTTCCAGCAGCTCCCTTTGGGCGTCCCAAGTTTGGGAAACACTACACTAAAAGATCTGGGCCCCTGGTGTTTAAAGAACAGTTTTCACCCTTTTAACACCTTTTTTTGTCTTAGGAGATCCTAGAGGGAGATTATGTTCAAATGGAGACTTTTCCATAGCACTATGATGTCACACACTAGACTGTGATATCACGGTTGGCTATAGTAGAACAAAAGGCTGGAATGTGCTTGAGGGAGACCTTAATGGAGCATAGATCGTTTTGATACTATCAAAGGTAACAGAAAAATACTGACTAAACTACTACATTTTCTATTAATGTTGTTTTTTCCAAGTTTGCTCCTGTGTGATATTATCTCTTTATGACCTTCCCACCCTTCAACTGAAGATTGAGTTCACTGTGGTATCTACTGTGCTTTCCTCAATCCCTATCAACTGGGAGATACAGTACATTCTAAGGGCTCCTCTATCACCTGCTTTGTAGAAAAACTGTGAAAGTTAGCACAGTGAAACTAGTGGGGTTCCCTTCAGATTGCTCTCTCACAGGGGCCTGGGGTTTGGTCCACTAAAACTGGCAGGAATGTGACCCACCTATTCCTCATATGTTCTGAGACCCACAAGGAAATTTCACAGATCTCACAATACTCGGGGGAGACAAGAGTATTTGTATGGAGGTGCACTACCTCGGTATTAATCTCTGGGCCCCGCTCCCACCATGACAGTGTGGATCCCTCAGGAGATGGGCTGCAAACCAAATGCTGCAGTCTCCTCTCCCCATCTGGGCACATTCCAATGTGCAAAGGTGTAAGCAGCATGAGAGTCAGCATTATCTCACCCGGCAAATTCTTCTCTGCTCTGAAGTGGGGTGACGCTGAGAAGAGCAGTCAGCTCTCTCTACACCTCACCCACTCATAGCCCCCACTCCTGTATCTGGACTCCAATTCCCTAATGTATCTGCAGCAGAGCTTCCACGGGATCTGGAGAAGGGGAGACCATTTGCTTCTCCTCTCCCACTACACATCCCATTTGCACTTTCTTTGGAAGCCCTCCACTAATCCAAATGAAGGTGATATTCAGGCCCTAAGTATCTCCAGATGCCAGACTTTCACTTTCCAAAAAGGTGACTCAAAATATTTTTTAAAGTGTTATTTTGGATTAAAAAAGAACCAGACATGAGGCTCATTAAACGGAACCAGCAGGATTTGAAATGAAATAGGATTAGTTCCCTATCCTGCTGAGTTGTTTTCAAGTATCCGGAATGGATTAACAAAACAGGGTGGCTCTTTCTGAATTTAATTCAGGACTGTCAGTCAGTACTTCTTCCTGACTGTGCTGGCCAAAACTTTTAATGAACCCATCAATGGAAACTAGGCCTTTGTCAACAACAAGCCTAATACTTTCTGACAGTCTTTAAAGATTAAGGCTCAGCTTGCACATACATAGATGTGTCCTTTTAGCTTTAATTAAGTAAAAAGCAGAGCCAAACACAGTCTTTACTATTAATTTAGTTAAATATAGAAAACACATGTATTTAGCAGTCGAACATGACACTGTCTGCAGCTTTTACAGAATGAAAAATTGGTTCTATATGAAGATGGCTAGAAATGTAGTTTTTCTTTTTTTTAGAAATGTTGGAGTATGTATTTATACAGCTCATCTCTGTGCCCCTTAGGGTTCCCAAGGTCAACAAGCCAACATATTTTATAGGAATTGTCCATCTTCATGAGGCATCTCTCTCTTGATCTCCATTGCCTACTGCAGCTCAGCATTGAAACTTTGCTTCCTCACAATGGTATCTGGTACCATTCTGTACCGTTCAGGGCAACTGCCTTTGTATTTCTCCTCAGTGGTCCAGCAAAAGCACCCACTCTCAGGCTTCCAGCTCCACAGCTAGTGCCTTTCTTGGGTGCAGACCCTCCTCCCTCTCCCTTCGGACCAGGATATTTCCAGGCCACACAATTCCCTGGATTCACTGTGATATTCCCAGGAGAGACCGCCTGCTTAAGCACACCTGCTTGTTTCTCTTCAGAGACTGATAACAGAGTGATTGTCAATAGTTATAAGTTACCACACAGCTCTTTCCACGCACGCCTATTTTATTCTTAAGGTAAAAGCACTACAAAGAAAGTGTATTAAAAACAATGAAAGAACCTAGACGCATGCTAATAAGCTTACCAGACACCGTTCCAACTCTAACATGGACTCTGGCAGCAGAAGTCCTTCAATGAATATCCCATCTACAGGGTTTCCTTTGTGCTCACAAGTCTATCACAGCTCCAGCCCAGAACAAGCACACAGTCTTATGGGGCCTCCGTAGGCCAAGATGTTCCAACCCTTCCCTAAGGACTGAAATTACGGTGATCAGAAGTCCTGTCCATTTGCTGGATCAGGAAGAAGACCCTGAGCCATTTTAAAACCCAGCTATTTATTCAAAACTCCATTCTTTGTCTGTTGGTCTCTGGAGAATCCAGTTTGAACCAGTATATGCACACCTCTTCATGGGGATAGCTTCAAAGGGCTGGTAACAGAGGAAGTACATTAGCATCACTCTCCTCCTAGAGAAGGTACATATAATTCCACAATAACACACACAATAACATTTTTAATATAATGGACCGCCAAAGGTATTAACCCTAATTCAATCAGGTTTAATTTAATAGAATAAAGTTCATTTTAATTCCAGAAGGTTTGGCCAGGATATTGTCAGTCTGTCACACTGTGATACGGCACAAGCGCTGGCTCCTGGTGCTACAGGATGACTGCATATATAAACAATAAGCCATGATGCTAGCAGTCAGAACTAGCATCACAGTGCTCTACCAGTGCACTTTGACTCATGCACATGTACCATGATGCCAATACTAGCCCCACAATGACCTCCGGCCCCTCAATACGAGATACAGGAAGATCAGAATAACTTAACTATTGGTGTGATGTCAAGGGTGTAGAGTAGCACTAGTTTAAATAAGGACATATGGAGCATGTGGTTCTCTCTTTCTACAGGGTAAACAAATTAAAGCATTTTTAGTAAGTGTTAAGATTTTTTGGATTGTTTATGTCTCTGTTGGTTTTTTTTTTCTTTAGGAAAAGACGAAATAATGACAATGGAACAGATGAGCCCCTGCTGATATCATGTCAATGTGCACATGAGCACATAAGGAACCAGGAGCACACTAACATCAGGACTACATTACAGTTTGAAGCCTGTCACATGAGCCAGTACTATAAAGACAGGCACTGTCTACTTTATATTCTGTTGGTGCAGCTTGTGTTATCAGTTTTCTAGGTAAGTGCAGCACATTTGCTAAGAGCCTAGACACCCACATACTTCAGCAGTGGCACATCTGTCTGAATGCTCTTTCAGACTTGTATGTGGTTTCAGGGGAATTCTGCACATAAAAGAAAAAAAGTCTTTCAGATGTTTATCATGGAAAGACACTGGTATGTCATTAAAGCTTCCTTGCTCATTAAAATGGACATCAGCCTAGTTTTGCATTTTCAGGCTGAAGGGAGAGGATTTGCCTTTGGTTCCCATAGCTCTTTCAGATCTCTGAAAGGGCACTGCAGTTTCATAATGCTATAAATGAAAGGTTGTGCATCTTTTAATTTAGTTCTACCATGTAGTCGTTGCTGTTGTTATAATTTATTTGTATTACAATAGCACCTAGTGGCTCCCAATCAGAAATCAGGGCTCCATTGTGCTAAGTACTGTATACACAAGTGATAAAAAGACTAGAGTTTACAATGCAGGTTTACAATAAGACACAACCGGCAGATGAAATGGACAAAGGGGCATGATGGGAGGTCAAAGTATGAGTAAAATTAGCATGTTATACTAAGCAGTAGTCTCAGGTCACTATTGCCCAGTCATCATGTGACAGTGCTCTGTAGGCAGCATGGCAGAAATAAGACTATGGGAGGGATTAAAAGAGGACAAAAAATGGCTTTACAGTTTTTCCCATATGGAAGGGGCAGACTAGGGTGACCAGATGAGGGGAAGAAAATATTGGGACACATGTGGGGGGGAGGGGTGCCCGCTGGCAGAGCACAAAAAAAAAATACCGAGTCCTGCCGGCTGAGCAAAGAAAAAAAAGCAGAGTCCTGCCAACTGGTCCCCATAGGGCAGACTGGTAGAAAGCACAAAGGTGATTGTGGGAGAAGTAATGTAAAGGCGTAAAGACCAACATTAGTGGCAGAGAGAAAGTGGGAGTTGATTGCTTGCTAAGACAATACAACTGATAGATAGGGTAGAGCCAAATAATGAAGGGCCTTAAAGATGAAGACAACAAGCTTGTGCACTGGGGGGGAAGCCACAAAGATGAAGGGGGATGACATGGTCAGAAAGACAATCTAGGAAGATGATCCTATCAGCAGCATTTTGAATGATCTTTAGGAGAATTGCAGTAATCATGGTTAAAGGGAAGAGTTTACATTAATTAAGGCATGAAATAAGGGCCTGGACAAAAGCTTTGGCAGTCAGAAAAGGCTGGATGTTTGAAATGTTATGTACGAAGAAGCAGCAGCATCTCGATACAGCCTGAATGTGCTGATCTAGAGAGAGAACCAAGCTGAAGATGATACCCAGATCACAGGCTTGAGTGACTGGGAGGATGATGTGGTATCCATAGTGATAGTGAAAACGGGGTGAGGGAAGGCTACTGGAGGCAAGATCAGCTCAATTCTGGCCATGCTAAATTTAAGTGGGCGTCTAGGAGATATCAGAAAGACAGGCTGAAGTGCTGGATTGGATGGAGGGAGATAGATCAGCAGTAGAGAGGTAGATCTGTGAGTCATTGGCATAAAGATAATAACCAATGACAAGTTTGTGGATAAGAGTACCTAGAGATAGGACATAGAGTGAGGTGAGGGGCTAAGGAGAGAGTTTTGAGGGGATGCACAATGAAAAAGGGAGTGAGGAGGGAAAAGACCCACTAAACCTGAAGCAGAGATACTGAAGCAGAGATAGGTGAGAGGTCAGAGGTGAATCAGGAAAGCACAGTCACAAAAACCAATATGAGGACACAGTTTTAAGAAACAGAGAGTGGCTTATTGTGTCAAAAGCTACTGAAAGATCAAAAAGGAAAAGGATAGAATAGAAGCACTGGAATTTGGCCGGGAAAAGGTCATTAGATTTAGTGAGAGCAGTTTCATTAGTTTGGACAGAGTGGAAACAAGATTGTTGGGGGTAGAGTGACCAGATGTCCTGATTTTATAGGGACAAACCTGATTTTTGGGTCTTTTTCTGATATAGGCTCCTATTACCCTGCACCCCCGTCCCGATTTTTCACTTTTGCTGTCTGGTCACCCTAGTTGGGGGTCAAGGATGGAGCTGGAAGTGAGAAACTCAAGGCAGCAGTTTTAGACAGCAAGTCCAATACATTTGAAGAGGCAGTGGCTTTGTAAAAGGTGTTAAGATCTATAGATGAAAAATGCTGCAGAAGCACTGCTTAAGAGCTAAGACTCTTTTTATCATTATTATTAAAAACTGGGACCTTATTCATGGGAGTCAGGAATTTTCAAAGTGTATCCTGGAAAACAGAGAATGGGGTGAACTAGTAAATATTGAGACTGCTCAGGTAATTTTCTTAATTAGGTTATTGGAACAATGTTTTACGAGAACTTGGAAGGAAATAGAATCATTCCACTCCTCTGCCTCACATCCGCAGCTGCTGGAGTAGCCATAACTCCACTTTGTTTCATCATGTCTCTAATCCATTGTAATACCTGCCACCCCCTCGCTACTGTGAGACAGAGTGGAGTAGCTGCTGCTCCACCCCGGTCCTATATGACTCAGAGGAGTAATTGCAGGTTGGCTTAGCTATCTCACTTCTGTGACCCACTGGATGGATGGATGGATGGATGTACAAGCTTATGGATTCACTTTTTACTTCAGAAGAATATCTGTTTCCAGGCTACCCCACACTTTTTTTTTTTTTTACATCTGCTGGATGTTGAAATTCAGATGAAATCCTAAAGTAAAAAACAAACAAACAAAAAAACACTCTCTCTGTTACTAAAATTTTGTATTTAATAGCAAGATGATGACAATGTCAATAAAGTCAATGACATTGAAGTTAACCGCTAATTTCTTCCTTATAATGTCCGTCCAGTTCATTACAGAACTTAGTGGTCTATGTCTAACCTCAGCCCTCATGCTCAAAGGAAACCTGCACAGCACTTTCAAAAGATGAACCTTGGAGCTTAAATTCATAACTCTGCTTGACTCTAAAAATCATGAACTGAATAGATACACTGGATTTATGGCTTATTACAACAATCTGTAACCCACTCACCCCCTCTTTTTCTCCTATAACTAGAGGGGTGTTAATGGGCCATTCTACCTTGAATGGTCCCTTAGAATATCTGCTAACTACTTATGCTAAACAATCTGCCTCCCCTTGCATTTAGCTGTGATGCCCTGAAAACCTTTCCCAGACCCAAAGAAGAGCTCTGTGTGCCTTGAAAGCTTCTCTCTCACCAACAGAAGTTGGTTCAATAAAATATATTAGCTCAGCCCCCTTGCCTTTCTAATAGATTTTTATGTAATTTCCTTTTTTATTTATAAAGCAAACTGGAAAAAAAAATCCACCATGCACAACCATATTGACCCCCGAACGGCTCATCAGCAGGCTTTGGATCTCTAGAGACACAGCAGAGCCACACCTACTGCTTGAGCTAACTGAGCACCTGGTTGCAATAACAGACTGTTGTCCTCTATGGGGACCAGCCAATAGCAGCAGAAGAGAAACATATTTTGCCAATAGGTGTCACAGTTGTTGAGATACTCTGCCCATGGAATGTTGAGACTCTGGAATCCTAGGTCCTATTTCAGATTCCGAGGGGAGTGTGCTCTAGTACTCACAGATCCTTCTGCCCCTTTTCCCCCAGGCCATTCCCTCCCCTACACACCATCCCAGACTCATTTCCCCCTCTGCTCCTATCCCCTTTCCATTCAAGTCAGGCAATTCCTCCTCCACCACCAGGCTGTATGGGTATCAGCAAGAGGAGCACTGAAAGCATAGGAGAGACAGTCTCCCTCCTCTGTTCCAGTGCCTGCCACCACAGTAGCCCCTACCAGCTAGGCAGAGCAATTCTAGGAAAAGTCCTGCTTTTACTACAGCCCTAGGCTGGAGCATGTATAACACCGACAGACCCTGGTCGTCAGTGGGCAGGATTGAACCTAGTACCTCCAGAGCTTACTGCATAAACCTCTACTGCATGAGCTAAAAGCCAACTGGCTGTTAGCTAAGGCTGTAGAGCAGACTCATTCTTTATCTCTCTTGCTAAGTAGTCTCAGTGCCACTAGATGGGACAGAACACCATGCCCAGAGTGTGTGTGGATTACACATGCATTATGGGGTTAATGTATGTGAAGTCTGGCCCTAGGATAGGAGATGTGAGGGGGATGGTGGTGCATGCTCAATACAGAGTGAATCTTTGAAGAATTATACTTAACAAACCTCTACTGAGCAGCTATGAACCAATTGTTCAGAGTTCAAAACATGGGCAAATTTGAGTGGATGTTCACAGGAACAGCAAAAAGCACATCCCTGACACTTAGGGTGACCAGATAGCAAATGTCGAAAAAAATCAAGATGGGGGTGGGGGGTAATAGTTGCCTATGTAAGAAAAAGCTCCAAAAATCAGGACTGTCCCTATAAAATCGGGGCATCTGGTCACCCTACTGACACCAGTGTTAACTCTCTACCAAATTTCAAGGGTCTGCTCCAAAACATGGAGTTGCTAGAGCACCTCACTGTAACACTATAACATAGGCAATTGTTCCTTAACCTTATTCTTGCAAACAGCTAAGATATTTTTGCTGAAACTTGAAAAAAAAAATCAGCCTGTGGCAGGCAACTTGCAAGGAAAATTTTATCTCAAAACATGTTAAGTTTAGCAAAGTTAAGAGAAATTGAATACAGGCTTTATAGTGTAAAGTGTTAGGCAACTATCAGTGATACTATCAGTTATACAGATAATAAATTAAATTACATTTTTAAAAAATCTTTCACTATTATAATCTAATGTGGTAATACGGGTTTAGGTTCCTTGTAAATTTTATTCTTGACAGCATGGAATCAGATTCCCCACAAAAAATGCAGCAAAAAAAATATAATAAACATAATATTAAGTACTGTAGAAATAAGTGTTTCTAAGGAGGAAGTATGATGCAGCAAATAGCTTCCTATAATATTAAGCCTCTTTCTTGGTAATGAGTGTGGGTAGACAAAATCCCGCTCTGACATACAGCCACTGTAACGTACATAGCTTTTTTGAACTGCGGAAACTTCTGAAAAATGTCATCTACTACTAACAGTTTAACTCACTGAGGTTAAGTATAAGCACAGAGCTGGTTTTCCTTTCAGTTTGGATCACACAACCCATATTTGGCATTTTCCACCCTGTCACCCTCCTCCCCCTCCCCACCTTATCTAACCCTCCTACTCCCTCTCAACCCTACTGTCCTCTCTCACTGGTTTGCCTCACTTCTTCATGTTCCACATAAACGTAAGTTTTTTACCCCTCTTGACTAGAAACCTCCTTCCTTCCTTAACTTCATGAGGAGCTGTTGTGAAAATAAACCCTGTAAAGGACCACATTTTGCTTCCAGAAAGCTTCATTCTGTAAGTGGCAGGGCCCACTGGCCCTGATCCACCAAAGTACTTAAACACAAGCCTAACTAAGTGAGTAGTACTGTTGACTTCAGTCAGGGCCGGCTCCAGGCACCAGCAAAGGAAGCAGATGCTTGGGGTGGCCAATGGAAAGGGGCGGCACGTCCGGGTCTTCAGCAGCCGAATTGCCACCGAAGAATGAAGCGGCGCGGCTGAGCTGCCGCCGAAGTGCCACCGATCGTGGCTTTATCTTTTTTTTTTTTCTTTTTCTTTTTTTTTTCCGCTTCACCGCTTGGGCTGTGGGAGTCGTTCCCTTCACAGACAATACATGCCTTTTCCTGCAACTTCAACTTCACCAAGGGCTAGTTCTGATGTAAATAACTTCCAATCCCTAAAGTGAAGGGAGATGTGATGTGTGTAAGAGACAGGGAACTCTGGGATCAAAATGCTGCCAGCCCTATAAATGGGAGCCATGTGTGCATTTGGGGGCTGGAGCCGGCCCTGACTTCAGTGGAGTCAATGGGACAACTCGTGCATAAAGTACAGTGGTACCAATTTCGCAAATGGTTAAGGCAGCTGAGCTCTATTTATTTTTCTTCTCACTGTTCAACAAGTTGGCCCCTGCCTCATTCCCTATATTCAACTGCTGTATTTACTACACATCCTATTCCAGTGTTTCTCAACTAGAGGTACGTGTACTGGGGGTACACAGAGTTCTTCCAGTGGGTACATTAACTCATCTAGATAGTTGCCTAGTTTTACAACGGGCTACATAAAAAGCAACTCCACCAGAGAGGTGTTCTCAGTTACACTGGTGTATCATCAGAATAAGCGCAGTGATTTCCATAAGCCAAATGCAAATTTAGACTGTTGTAATTACATATGGTATTAGGCCCCACTTGAGACATGAATTGTATGGATTCTGTCCTCATTTGAATCACCATCCAACCTGTTCACTAAGCACACTATGTCCCCTGGAAATAAGATGTAACCATGTAATTCCAGACTGTAGAGGAATGAACCCAATGCATGGATGTTTGTAGTGGTGTTGTAACCATGTTGTCTCTTTCATTGATAGAAGTTGGCCCAATAAAATATAACACCTTACCCACTTTGTCTTGCCAATGCTCAACCTGCGGGGGCCCGTGGTTCAACACAATATGTGACAAAACTCCAAAACGAGGGACACAGAAACATCACATAGGAAACTGAGAAGGCTGTGGGAGTCATCCCTTTACAGACAATACATGCCTTTTCCTGCAACTTCAACTTCACCAAGGGCTAGTTCTGATGTAAATAACTTCCAATCCCTAAAGTGAAGGGAGATGTGATGTGTGTAAGAGACAGGGAACTCTGGGAACAAAATGCTGCCAGCCCTATAAATGGGAGCCATGTGTGCATTTGGGGGCAGAGTTAAGGTTACCCTGGGCCAGTCATAGCACCCACACTGTCTGTGGTACAGTCTAGAATCAGACAGTTTGCGCTCTCCCTCGTCCTGGTTTCTCCCGTGTGTGGGAAGCCGCGTCACAATGCGCTGGGCGAGTCCAACTGCTGCACGGGGGGAGGGTTATTCCACATTCTACCTGACCGGCGTGCGCGGGGAGGGGAAGCGATGGGGGCGCAATCTGTCCTCTCACTTACCCCGAACCCCCGCGGGCCCCCGTACGGGGTGGGCGTGACGGGAACCGGGTAGAGGGCAGGGACTACGGTAATCGAACCTCCCCCCCCCTTTCTCTGTAGAGCGATGGTCTCTTCCGGAAGCGCGCGGGCGAGGCCTCAGGGAGCCCGCCTGGCCGCGCCGCTAACAATAGGGAAGCGGGGCTGGGGAGCCGCGGGCCCGAGAGACGCGGGGAGCGACGCAGCGGTGAGGGGCTCTGCCTGCTGCGGGGGTCGGGGTCTGTGGTGAGGGGCGGGGGAACCGAGGAAGGCGCTGGTGAGGGGAGGGGGCCCCTGTGGGGACGAGGGAGGGGGCCGGCTGGGGGCGGTCTCTGTCTGTCCCTGCCGCGCTCGGCGGGTCCGGCCCCGTTCCTCTGGCGCGCCCGCGAGTCCAGCCCGGCCCCGCGAGCCTGCTGCGCCCCGTGCCGGCCACTTCGCTGCGTTCGGGGGTCGCCTCCTTCCCGTCTCAGCCGCAGGTGCCGCCCCGAGTTCCCCGGCACGTGTCCGTTTTCTGCTGGAAATCTCCGTAAAGTTTCCAGGCGCCGGTTTCAGAGTCGGGGCTCGTGATAGTTTCACCCGCCGGGGCTGCCAGGCTGCAAACCTGCCTTAACTCGTTGTGCCATCAGACGCTGCTAATTGTCCGTGGGCGGGGGGAACACCAGAGCGTGTAGTAGGAAATACTTTGTTGTTGTCTGACTGGAGAATTACGAGGGAGGATGTGATTTAGGTAAACTTCTCTAGTTTCATTAAAATATGTTTGCAGTGGAGTTAACAGCCCATATAGAAACCACTTTAGTCCTTCCAGTGTTTTCATATTGTTTGAATTATGTGAACATATAAGATATTAAATGGGACAGGCAGCTGATTTCTTGTATTGCTTTCAGAAATTACACCCTGATGAATAAAATAATAATACTGCATAAATGAGTTTGTAGCCTTTATTTTCTTTAGTGTATCCGAAGAAGTGGGCTGTAGCCCACGAAAGCTTATGCTCTAATAAATTTGTTAGTCTCTAAGGTGCCACAAGTACTCCTGTTCTTTTAGTGCATCTGTGTTCAGAACTCAAACCACTTTCGGGAACCATACCGTTTCTGTAGTAAATGTGGATGCATATTGACTGAAATTTGAGTTTTGTCAAGAACTGCAGAATATATTTCTTCCTCATTTTGACAAAAGGGATAGTATAATGTTATAAAATAACGTTGTCATCTTTGCCTTTCTCCTAGGGACACTATGAATGAAGAGCAGTTTGTTAACATTGACTTGAATGATGATAATGTTTGCAGCGTGTGTAAACTGGGAACAGAAAAAGAAACACTCTCATTTTGCCATGTCTGTTTTGAGTTAAACATTGAAGGTAAGAAATCAGTACAACTTAACTCAATAATGTACTTCATTCTAAATGTCCTGGAATACCTTGCATTGAGTTAAAGAGAAAAAGAAAGTTATAAAAAAGGAAAGTGACTTGGTGGCTTGAAGCCAGTGAGAAACAAACTCTTGTCTGTATCCCTTCGTGCATAAATAGTTATCAACAAATTTGTAGATGTAATGCATAATTTTAACACTATTTCTAAGTAACTGTGATAATTTTGTGGACTTACTTCCTTAAGGCTTCCAAACCCTGAATAATTAACATACTTTTTGCCATTCTAAATAACTTCTTCCTGAGTAAATGACTTCCATTATTACCCTTTGTCTTTCATGTTTCAGTTAGATTTCTTTATGTACTATAAAAATCAGCTTGGCTGGGCTTTTGGATAAACAAAAATTTATAAAAAGGTAGACAATCATCTTTTCCGAATAATGTTGTATACTTGCAGTGATAAATAGTATCTAATAACAGGAAATGCTTTTCAAAATACCAAGAGAAATTGTGTAATGGATGTTTTTCTGTTTATTTTGGGAAAGTATATTTGTACTGTGTTAGTGCCTAAAGTTCCCAGTTAGAGATAGGTGGCCGCCTATGCTAAGCACGGTCTTTTCTTCTTTGATTTTCTTTGATTCCTGTCCATGAGGCCAGCAGCAGTGATTGGGCTGAATTAAGTCTTTCCACCATTTCCTGTCTTGTTGTGGCTTCATGGCTTTGTTCATCTTTAAGCCTTTTTGTTCTATGTCATTCACTGTGTCTATCCAACGTATCTTTGGTCTTCATCTATTTCTAGTTCCTTGTCCTCTGGTATGTATTACCATGTATGTTATCCTTTCCGAGTTCATTGCTGACAGGTGTCCAGCCCATTGCAATAGTATTTCTTCGATCTTATGTGTTTGGCACGGTACAGAAAAGTACTTCAGAGGGCACTCTGTGCCCCCAAGAGTTTACAGATGAACTAACGTAATTACATAATTATCAGATTGTAAAGTTTAAGCCCAACACATTTCCTGATAGGTTAAAACATCAGTTTTCATAGGAATAATCTAAACAACCATATTGAGGGCAGGGTCAATGCCTGCAGCTTCAAGGGTCCGCGTATGTGGATGTTTTTGTGGGACTGAACAGCCGTGTTTTAAAGTGTCAAGTTTTACTTTATTGTACTCTTCTGTGTATGAATTAAATTGCACCACAAAAGGGAGTTCTGCAAATTAGAACTCTTCCATTTTGATACGCCATAGATGCTTTGTAGCATCATATTGCTGCCAGACTTGGACAACAAAACTAATCCAGTCTGATTATATAATGGATAGATCTACCCATCCTAGAAGTACTTGTCTGGCAGGGGTGACCCCAAGCCATGCCTACATTAGGAGTGCTTTACTAGTATAAGAATACCATTATACGATGCTGGCGAAGTGCTCCTGGTCTGGATGCAGCTGTACTGGCAAAGGTGCACTTAGTACCGGTATAATAAAACAACCCCCAAAGAGTGAAACATGCTATCCCTGTAAAAGTGCAGATTTTCCAGTAAAGCTGCTTCTACAGTGTGGGCTTTTGCTGGCACAGTGATGTTGGTCGGGGATCACAGAACTCTCCACTGATGACCAATATAGCTATGCCAGCAGAAGTCTAGTGTAGATCTGGCCTGCATCGACAGTGGGCGACTGAAAGGGAACAAGTTCATTGGTATGCAATGTATGAAGTTTGTGTGCCCTTCGTGCTGTTCTAAGTAGTAGCATCTCGTCCTTTTATCTTTTGTTCTGATATAGGAAAGAACTAATTGATTGCATTTAACATGAAGGAGGGGTGGAGAGTTTCAAACTTCATAGCTTGTGTAGGCCAAAAATCCCATTGTACCATACTCCTGGTCTCTCTTTCAGGGACTCCTTGCATCTCCCCAATCTCCTCCCCCCCCCCAGAGGTTCTATGTGTTCCCCATTCTCCCCTCGATGGCTGGTGTTTTGCTTCCCATTTCCTCCTCCCTAGATAGCAAGGGCTCTCTCTATGTAATAAACGCTCATTTTCCCACTTCTCCCATGCAAGGGGCACTTTCCGCTGCTCCATACCTGGGTCCCTGTTCTCCACTCATGTGAAGGACTGTGTGCACACGCCTCCATACACACCTATTTCTCCCCGCCCCCCTTTCTTATTTCTGTCTGGGTGATAAGTCATTCATGGTATCAATGTGTTAAACTATTGGGACGCTGAGCAGAGATGAGATAGGGTATTGTTATGTTGGAAGCCATGGATGGATGCTATCAACCAGGTTTTTTTAATCTATAGACCAGGGATCGGCAACCTTTGGCACGCGGTGCGCCAGGGTAAGTCCCCTGGCGGGCCGGGCTGGTTTGTTTACCTGCTGTGTCCGCAGGCTCGGCCGATCGCGGCTCCCACTGGAGGGGGAGCAGGGGGCTTATCCTGGCGGGCCGTGGGCCGAAGGTTGCCAATCCCCGCTATAGACAATTGCAGAGGTGATTGAAGATTTGCTTAAGAGCTGTCAGCAGCTTCATGTGTTTCCCATTGGTCTTGCAGTTTATCCTAAATCAGTCTGGTTCCAGTCTGCATAGAACTTTCCCTGAAATATTGGAATTAGTCAAATGCTGCATTCAAAAGTTACCACATTACAAATAAATGCTGTTGAGTTTTTGACCAAGCTTGTAAAGGCCTTAGAGGGTTTTTTGGGAACACTGTTGAAGTTGAGATCAAGGTCTCCAATGCCTTTGCTGTTCCTCAAGCTTTATTGAATGCCAGAAGAGTAAAACTGGTGTGACTGCTTGCTCTCTATAATTTATATATAAAAATATGCTCTGTTTCCAGTTCTAACTGAAGTTTTAATGCATACATAATACTAAAGAATGGTAGTTGTACTCCGGTCTCATAGAAGCCAGAAAATATATTGGTCAGTCTGTGTCGCTTTCATGTGCTTACTATCTTAACTTATTTTGGTAAAAATTAAAATAAAACAGTCTTTAACATTGTCACTCATTCAGTAAAAAAGGTAGTACACATCTTAATCTAGCAAGCACTTGTGTTTAATACTTCAGTAGTACTGCACCGTCTGCCTTCCCTTTCTATGTAGAAAGGGCTTCCTACTATAGCTTCATCTTTTGATGATGAAACTGGACAGTTGCTTTGAATTAAGGAATATTGTCAGTGTACTTTAAAACTTGGATTTTTTTTCGTAGTTCTTAAAACAACTGATAGACTTACAGTTTTCTCTTTCTGGTTATATTTTAATGCCACCACCTACACTTTAGAATTAAAGAGAACCTGGTGCCATAATCCACCAAATACTATACTTTCATTTGCAGTTCAATGCTTTTGTTGCAGTGTAACTGCTGTGCATGACTTGTGAACATAAATGACTTTGATATTCAGACATTTACTTCTTGCTGGTAGGAGCCTTGATATAAAAATATTTCTGCTTTTATTGTGAGATTACTGTATGCATTTGTCTCTCCATGCTTTGTTTTGAGCAGGTGAGCTTGAATCTGGCACAGTAGTGGATAAATATAGCTTTATAAAAAACTCAGATTTAATATGATAGCAACAAAATGCATTTATTTCTGGTAATTTTGAATAGTATTAGAGGTACTAAGATTGCTGCACAAAAGTCTTTGTTATATAGCCTTTATTTTTAAGATTTGTTTTACAAGCCTAAAGAAATAGCTACTTAAAACTGTGTTTTGTTTAAGGGAAATGTGATGTGTTTAGGTTCATGTACTTATTAATCTAGAAATATTTATTTAAGTGTTGACGTCCTTATCAGCATAGAATCTGAAGACTTCATAACTACTGCCTTTTGCCCTCAGTATGCCCCTATGAATTTGGGAAATACTATACATGTTTACAGAGGGGAAACTGAACTGAGGCACAAGGTAAAATAAGTGATTTTTCTGAAGTCTCACTGAAAGTCTGTAGCTGAGCCAGAAAATGAATCCTGGTATCCTGATTCCCAGCCCAGTGCCCTGATCACTAGAGCTTTTCTACCTTGACTACCACTTCTTAGACCATTGACTTACAGCACAATTTGCCATTTGGAATGTAGAAAAGTAGTAGTGGTCTTCAGTTGTTCAAGACTTGGGAGGGGAACACATTGGGTAATCCACAAACTTTTTTATAAAATAAAATGCATCAGGAATTTTCTTACTAGCTTTACATTTCTATCATTCTGTCATCAGTCACTTCTTGCACAAGAAATGAGCAGTCATTTGTAATTGCTAATTTTCTTGCACTGAATAGTTATAAATTATGAGATGCAGTGTGTCAGAAATGTCATGACTATTTAAAGTTTAGTTGCTGCTTTTTATTTGAATTAGATGGCATCAGGCACTCAGACTGTTAAACTTTCAAAGACTTAGTTTATTGGGTGTTTTTTCTATTTGTGAGTGCTAGCTGTTCAGCATGGGAAATAAGCAAGCACTTTTATCGTTCTTCAGAAACGAAACTGATAGCTAGGAAAGAGATTTGTTCTACCTATTGTATATGATGTTTAGTTTAACTTAATATCTGAATTTATATTTAGATACGCAGTTTACATATAAACAAACTGTTCCTCTCAATTAAAAAAAAAGAAGCCACTTAAAACAAACTTTCAATACATATAACTGTGCTTAGTATCTTTCCAAGGCAATGAGCATTTCCAGTGTCCACAGTAGCCTGTGTCAGCTTCCCTTCAACACTTTCTGGAAATGAGTTTTCATTTCCCTCATATTTCACAAAGGACCCAAGCTTTCTCTCTTGACTTGGTCTCCTTTAAGGCCAGAGTTCTGTCTTCTTTCCTGGGGAGTATTTGACAGCATTTTTTCCTAAAACTGCCTGTACCAATTCCACACATCTTAAGCAAAACTAAACTTATTTGGCATGAGATTTAAAACAATAAGAAAATCCAGAAAAAGATTGTAGAACTTCAAACATGTGTAGATTAAATATTGCAGAAAGTACAGATAGCTAGGCTGACTTTTTCATTAACCATAAGCCAGTTGGTTACTATGGATGGAACATTATACCCATGCAGAACCCCTCTAACTGTAGAAGTTCATTTGTATGGATAATGACTTCATCCTTTCTCCTTAGTTAAGTAGAATTAAAAAAGTAGTTTGTTTTCATTTAGCTCTTAGGTTGGGAACTTTCCAGTCTGTCATTAGGTTGTTTCCTGGATTGGTGTTAGGGTTTCGGTACGTTTCAACTTCTGCTTTTCTGAGGCTGTTTTTAGGAGTTAAATGTTTATTAGCATGTTTTGACATTAACTCAGATGGCAGTACATAATCACAAGGATATCTATACTCAAATGTTAAAAATCTCGTTCACAACCTTTTGTGAGTAAGCAGACAAGTTAAACTCAACTCAACTCCCCTCCCCAGTCACTGTTCTTGCTCATTTAAAAGAATTCCTTTGAACCAGTAGGGATTTTAGCCTTTGAGTGAAATATAAATGCATGCTTTGTCTAAACTATTGGTCAATATTTGTATTGAGTTATTACCAAAGGACTAAATTAGGCTCAAACCATTGACTAGGTCCTGTATAAATGCAGTCTAAATCAGTAGGGATCCACTTAAGTTTTGGAGTCCACCTGCTTTGAGCTCTTGGCAGGGTTGGGCCAAAATACAGAAGACACAGGAATAGACACATAACATATGCAAAATCTCCCTGTTTCTTGATCCCTACCTATATAATTTCTTTGAAGGGAGGAGGTTTATAAACAATTGTTATTTAAAGAAAAACTTGGACTAAGTCACAGCTTAAAATTTTTCTATACTTGTGCTAAAGTATTAGTGAACTTTAAACATTATTTCCATTTTAATATAATCTTACATAATTTGTTCACCTGTCTTACACTTAGCTCAGTTTGTGTAGTCAGATTCACTTTCTAGTTCTTATGTGTTACAGTGCACATTAAGGGAATCTTTGTATCCAAAACTCTTCTTTGGGGGAAAAGAGGTGTATTTAGCTATATATTTTTAATTAAAAAATGTTTTTATGCTAATTCTGAATTTTGTGCCTAAAGTAACTGATAGTGTCCCTTAACACTTAGTTCAAAATAGACATCTGATAACTTTTAAAACCATGTATTGTGTTAGTTATCCTGAACAATGTCTACGAAAACTTTAGAAGGTCAATTCCGGTCATGTAGATCCTCACTGGGTGTTGAATGTCAACTCTTCAATGGCTTTAAAAAGAAGAAAAAGCCAACAGCTCAACCGCACACACATAATTTAGTTGCCTTTTCACAACTACAGGAAACAGAAGATTTGTGGATTGGACTAAGCTTAAAATGGATTTCCTGTTTCTAATTTATAAGGGTTAGATTGCTTAAGTAACAGCCAGGAAATCACATGACATCTCGGTTCTACAAACTCTCTCTCTCTCTCCCCCCCCCCCCCCCCCCCCCCGTAACTTTGTGTTGGTTGTGGGGTAGGAGGGAGACTAACTGAACTGTTTTCAGCATTACCCATTAGCTAGCCTGGATCTTTAATTTTAGCAGAAACCCTGCATGATCTGAGTTGCTTCCCATCCATCCAGACACATCCTCTGTAAACTAGTTAGTTTGGAGACTACTTTACTACTGAGCTCTGCTTTGCCTCTCTGACGGATGCTCGTGGGAACCTTCTAATATCAGAAGCTTAAGACCTCTGCATGCGCTTAGTAAGAGATCAGATTTGGCAGTAAAGGTCTCTTCCAGCATTTTTCCTCCAAAAGTTAGATGTCTCTTTTTTTAAGACAAGCAATACAAAAATAGCTCAAGGTGTGTTGGTTCTGGTGTAATTCAAAAAAGCTTTTACTTCTTGCAAGCAAGGTAGTCCATTGTATGCTCCTATCACTTGATATGTTTGGCGAAAGGGAAAATAACTGTTCAAGATGTACTAACTTAAAATCTTAATGCAGAATTATTGAATACATTTGACAAGTCTATTATTAAACATCAAAAATGTCTTAAATAAAAGCTATACCATATTACATGATAAAATATAAAATCTGACAGATTGAAATTTGTTACTTAACCACAGGACGTGTAGTGACATGCCAGTTTTTTCTCCTCCTACAGAAGACTACATGTAGGGGTTTATGTCTAAAAGAATTATATGCACTTTACTTATAACTTCACCACCAGCCCAGGAAAACTAGAGATTGAGTAATGGCTGGCTTTTGGCCTCAACACATTAGTTCTTGTTTAAGCTACATGGGGATAGTTAAATTGGTTTAACTACATCAATGTAACATACATTTCAAGTGTTATGTTCACACAGCACAGTGCTATATTGATTTAACTTCAGTATAAGCTGGTATCCCATAGCTAGGGCTAGATCTCCCAGGGAAGGCAGAAGCAGACTAGCTGTTAAGTGACTGAAGCATCTTGACAGCTGTGGACAAAAAGGAGTGCCTGAAGCCACCTAATAGGCCAGGTAGGAAGGATTGGGTGCTCTAGAGTACTGGATTAATAGGATGGTAACACAGGTGTCCCAGCACTGTCCCAGCGTATCCAGAAGACCATGGAATGCAGTTTCCCTCCTTCCTACACTTTTGTGGGTAGGTAACCCCACCCCAAAATCCTGAATTAATGGAAGTTGGGGATAGGACAGGCACCAGCACTATACCCAGATAGCAAAGAGTCTTATACTCTCTCCCCCTGCTCTTTAGATCTTAGGCTGGGTCTACACACTAAACTGCATCAGTTTAATACTCTTGGGGGCATTCTGCACCAAAAAATTAAAAATTCTGCGCACAATATTTTAAAATTCTGCAAGTTTTATTTGTCAGTAAATAAATAAATGCAGAGGCTCCAGTATGGCAGTGGGTAGCACAGGCCGCTGGCTGCACGATGGTGAGAGATCACCCTGCAGCCTCCCCACCACCCACCCCGGAACACAGACTCAGCGGTGAGTCTGCATCCGACCCTGACACAGCACAAGGTCTGGGTCTGCCCCAGAAACACCCTGGAGACCTGACCTTCTGTGCCAGGTGCACCCAATGTGGGGCAGGCAGGCTCAACCAGGCAGGATCCAAGTATGAAAGGGCTTGGTGTGGGGTGAGAAGGTTCTGTGTGGGACAATCTGGTTGCAGGCAGCTCGGTTGGGGGGGGGGGGGGGTGGGGGGGGGGGGGGGGGGGGGGGGACTGGAAGTGCAGAGGCCCATTGGGGGGGGTTCCAGGTGCTGGGGCAGTGGGTTCTAGGTGAGGGTGTTTGGGGCTCAGCAGAGGGGTCTGGGTGTGGGGGGCTCAGTAGGGAAGTCTGGATGCTGGGGGAGTGGGGCTTGGTGGAGGGGTCTGGGTGTAGCTAGTTGGGGGGTCAGTGGTGTGAGGGCTGAGAGTAGTGCAGGGGGATCATCAGGGTGGGGGTTTAAGTGCAGGGAGCTCAGTGGGGGTGGTGGTCTGGGTGCAGGGGTGGGGGGTCTGGAGGCAGGGGGGCTCCAGATGCAGGGGTTGAATTCAGTGGGGTGGGGTTTGGGTATGGAGGGCTAGGGTGGGTTCTGGGTGTATGGGGTAAGGCTTGGTGGGGGGTGTCTGGGTATGGGAAGCCCAGATGCACAGTGGTTGGGCGGATGAGGGAGCAGCTCCCCACACAGTAACCCCTTTTCCCACAGCTGAAGAGCAATGGGGCAGGAAGCAGGGGAGGAACCTGAAACGATGTACCTGCACTGCTAGGGAATGGTGCGTGACTGCTCTTGCATCTTCCCTTTGGTTCCCTGTCAGAAAGTCATT
This sequence comes from Trachemys scripta elegans, assembly GCF_013100865.1. Classification (NCBI taxonomy): domain Eukaryota; kingdom Metazoa; phylum Chordata; order Testudines; family Emydidae; genus Trachemys; species Trachemys scripta. Next base: position 175,385,133 of record NC_048298.1, on the reverse strand, counting down.
TTTCTGCGGGGGACATGAATTCTGTACTTGCACAGTGGTGTAGAATTCCCCCAGGAGTATTAAAGTTTAATTAACAAGGTGCTTTCAAACAGACTCCATTAAAGTAGTGCACTTTAAGTGTGTGGACATCTTTAAATTGATTTTTAACTGGATTATCATTTTTAATTTACACCTGTTAATTTAATTTTTTAGTGGAGGCGAGTGCCAAACTTAGTAGCCTTATAGTAAACATTTTCATTAAGGAACATTGCAATACAGACCTTCATTAACCGGATTAGTGAGCTTTATAGCATTCATGTATCTGAAACATGCATTTTATGACTAAAAAGTTCCTTCCTTTCCAGCTACTGATGAAATAAATTGATGTTCACAGTTGTAAAAGCAATTAGAACTGAGAAGTCCTATTAGACGCTTGCTGGGATCTGAAGGTAATGGCAGTAGCTTATTCTGTTACATTAATTTAAATTGATAGGGTGGAAAGACCAAAGTGTTTTAACAGCTACCTAACAAAGTAAAATGCAACAGAAGTTAAGCAAAGCAGGCTGCTGATCACTGAAACTTGGTCATGTAGGCATGTGAAATAGTCTTGGTGTTCAAAGGAACTCTGTTGTGTGTTCAGCATTTGCACCTGTTGAATGGATTTAATTTTAGGTACTTTGAATTTTGAATGACTATTCCCCCCTCTAGGTGAAGTGATCAAAACACTTGCAAACATGGCTGAGAGCTCTTGGTGATATTCTAAACAAAAAGTTTAATCATTTTGTGATCTGTTACTGCCTTGGTTTTAAGTTGTCAGCCATTTTTAGCTGTTTTTAAATGTACAACTATACCTGTGTGATAGCACGGGGTTTGGCTACTAGTATTCTTTGTGTTAATTGCTACAGCATTCCTTCCCAGAAAACTGGGGAAAGGGCAAATAGGCAAGTGTATACATATACCTGTAAAAGCAACTATTGATGGATACCTGGCCACTAAAGACTAGACTAGCCAAGTCATGCTGGGGGCACAGGTGCAGCAGGCTAGCATGTAGGAATATTGAGGGACAAGGACCAATATTTTAAACAGTGAAATAAAGAAGTCCCAGGACAAGGTTAGCCAGGGAAGCTCTGGTTCAAAGCTGGCTAGTGAATATTGTATCATTGCAAGATAAACTTATGATGTAATTTACCATAACCTCTTGAGCCTTGCTTTGCTTGCTTATTTGTCCCTTTCCATAGAGTGGAGGAAGAACTAATTTAATTGCTACCTGGACTGAATACCTGTTTTCTTGATAAAACTGACTAAGCTGCTTGGTCCATGGCATTCGTCAGTTTGCAAAAAGTTTTTGATGAAATACCAATAAAAGGAAAAAATAAATCTTAAGAATCTGTGTGGAGTGTGTGGTTTCCAAGAGTGGCATTCCAGTTGCCATATAAAGCAGATGATGGCCAATGTTTTGGACTACAATATCTATTGCAAGGAGAGTACTTTTTTCTGTAGGCCTGATTCTGGATGAGTGTCTGTTGTTAGCTTGTGTTGGCTGTCAATTGTAAGTTCTGAGTTTTTCAGTCGAAAATGCCAAAGAACGTCAGTTGTAGACCTTAGACAGAGCTACTGTGAAGGAAAGCACTACTTATCACTTAACTCATTAAAAAGATAGTTAGAAACTGTTGCACCTAAATCATGTACACCTCTTCTCCGATATAATGCTGTCCTCAGGAGCCAAAAAATCTTACCGCGTTATAGGTGAAACTGCATTATATTGAACTTGCTTTGATCCACCGGAGAGCGCACCCCCTCCCGGGAGCACTGCTTTGCCATGTTCTATCTGAATTCGTGTTATATCGAGTCCCGTTATATCGGGGTAGAGGTGTAGTAAGATTGGGAGTGTTTTTAACTGACATAAGAAATTTTAATTTTGGCTGTCTTTGACTTTTTCATAGACAACATTGTGCTTGCGAAAAACAAACAGTTCTGTAATTTATTACAGAAATAAATCATATGGTTTTAAAATTATGTGGTTGCACAACTGGCATAGTGCAGAACACATTCTGAATTCTTCTCTTCTGTTTAATTTCTGCTAATATAACATTTGTGTCTGAAGCTCACAACTTCTAATATCATACTCTGACACAGAATAGATATGTTTGGTCAGGGTGATAGTTATCTTAAGTCCAGAGCAAGAAAATCAATAATGCATAAAATTGTATTTGTTGGAATAGTAAAGTTATCAGCATGGAAGATTGTTGCAATAGCCTGACACAATTGACAATATAAAATGATGGGACTAGTGTCGTTCTTATGCTTGTGTGCATTCTTTGGCCTAATATTGAAGCAGTTCCAGAGGGTAAATATCTTTGGCCGGGTGGGGAAGCAAGCATGAGAGACTCTGTAGCCTAGTGGCTTGAACACTCGGAAAGCGGGAGACCCAGGAACCAGTTCCCCTGCTCCAGTGAATTTTTTAATTGTAAATCTACAGTGGAACAGCTTCAGCAGAGGAGACGGAAGGAGCCCCACCTCAGACTATCCCATAGCCCAGTAACAAGGCCACTGACCTGAGAGGTGGCAGAGCCCTGTTCAAATCCCTTCTCCCCCTCAGGCAGAGGTGGGTTTTGAACCAGGGGTCTCTCACGGTCCAGGCAAATAACTCTTACCACATTGGTTAGGTTAGAGCAGGGGTGGGCAAACGTTTTGGCCCGAGGGCCACATTGGGATTGCGCAACTGTATGGAGGGCCAGGTAGGGAAGGCTGTGCCTCCCCAAACAGCCTGGCTCCTCCCCCCTCCCACTTCCCGCCCTCTAACTGCCCCCCTCAGAACTCCCAACCCATCCAATCCCCCCTGTTCCCTGACCCCATCCACACCCCAGGACACTCAGTTGGAGAAATGCTGGCCTCCCTCATGAAATCTGGTCTTTTACCATATATTATACAGATTTCATGGTCTGTGATGCATTTTTCATGGCTGTGAATTTGGTAGGGCCCTAGTTATGAATGTAGCCCCATATATGATTTAGTAGTTGTGTGAGTTAGGATCAGCCTAATAGACACAGCTAGGTCAATGGAAGAATTCTTCCATCGACTTAGCTACCGCTCTCAAGGGGGTGGGTTTACTACAGTGATGGAAAAGAACCCTTCCATTGCTATAGTGTTTGTAGTGTAGACATACCCTCAGAAACGTCGACTTTTTTCACTGAATTTGACACTATTAGGCTCGCAAGTTTATAAGTTACTGATTAGGATTTTAAAATGTCACCTCCGAGCACGTATAAAAATAAATACTTTGTCCAGGGTTGTGTTTAAGTAAGATGCAGCTCTTGTATTACTACATATTTTTTTATATAAATTTTTGTTTGGAAACATAATATAAGAAATGGGGCAGTGAATATCCATTATACTAAATCACATCTTCATAGTGCTTGTTGCAAGTTATAATTAACTCTCCAATATTAAAGTGTTATAGCATCTTTGTAAAACTCAAACTTTGCTCGGTGCGTATTGTCTGTCACTATTTTGCAGACCCTCGATTCTTTACAAAAAAGAGACAATGCCAGTTAAAATATTGACAGAGACTTATTTTAAAAATCCTTCCTTGTATAAGTTGAATCAAAAATAAACTGAGCATCCCCTTGTCTCTCTGTTTTGTGTGTTTACAGTGTTCCAGGCATTCACTGAGTCAGATGCATAATTCTCAACCTCAGTTTTACAAGTAGAAAGTTATGCACCTTTTGACCCTCTGACACGTTCTGCCAACAGTTACATGCATGGAACTCCCACTGAAGTTTGTGGGGATAATGACCATATATTCAAGGGCAGAACGTGGCCTTATTTAACAATCTAGAATTCATAGTGGATCTGTCAATTTTAATATACTTCCTTTATAAACTCCGAGTGCTGCTTCTAATTGCAACATGTAGTGCCTCTTTAATTGAGGCATCAGCATTTATTCATGAACCCCCACTCATTGCATTTTTTTAAACATAGCTGTTTAATAGTTTCATTATGCAGAAACATGACCACCAATTGCCTGCTTTCTGGGTTTGAAAAACCCACGCATTGGTGGGTATAGTTCTTTCCCTAGTGAATGGAGAAAGCCATGCATCATAACTTCTGACTAAGGACCAGGAACTTCTGTACAATTGAAAGGTTTTTTTAAACAAAAACAAAAAACAACACTTTTAGCTCTTATAACTGTCTGCATGTAAACCCATCATAAATCAGTGCAACTGCCTTCCTAAGTCTTCAGACAACTCTAAGTCTCTTGTGCTGCTCACACTTTTCCCAAAGTGAAATCAAGACAGAAGGCTGAGGAAAACACTTTATGCAACCTAGTCTGTGGCCATCTGTGAGCAAATTGATGGAGTCTGCTGCCTAATCTGGAGTCTTTTGTATGAGATGGAGTCACACTAACTACTTTGCAGAACTGATGTCCTTGCTCAAAAATCCTATGGTTAGTGTGTGTCTGGCAGACTTTTTTCAGCCTTGGTGTGAACCACATGACGTTATTTTGTTTTTAAAGTATTCTCTAAATAGATTTGGGACATCAGTTTGGCGGTGTGGGTTAAATTCCTTTCATCCATCCCCCAAACAACCGTAGTTAAGAAACTAACTTTGTGGGGAAGGGGCCAAGAAATTCATCCTCTATCGACTACTGACTTTCTTGTTTTGCATGGAAGGAAACAAATGAGTATACTGTTATGTCAGTACTTACTCTTTAAACTGATCATTCCATATTACAGTCACCATGTATGGGTACTAGGCAAAAACTTAATCACTTAGAGACATTGTATACTGAAACTTGCATTTATTCTGAACTTAATGATAAAACATTTTTCTGTCTTCCCTCCCCCATTTGCTTGTACAAGACCTTCAGGGCATCCTTAGTTACTGCTGCATTGGACTGTTTTTTGTCCATCCAACAAAAAGAACAGACTTCATTGTGCATTCTGCTTCCTATCCAAATCATTAGTAGCTTCTTTTCTGTGCAGCACTGTTAGACAAAGAGAGAGTCTTAAAATACAGTAACTTGTATAATCCTTTCACTTAAAGATACGAGAGACTCTAAGTTTTTATAAGCATAAAATATCGGCAGCATTTCATGCTGAAAAGAGGCGGGGGTGAGGGGTTGTATTGAAAAGATCAATCTCAAAAGTCTGTGGAGGCTTTTAAGCAATGTATTCCCTGTAACTTTGACTTACAGATCTTTCTATTCCCTGATGGCTTTAACATCTATTGGCTTGCAGCAACGGCTTGTTGCCTCTTGATTTAAGCAGATTTGCTATATTTAAGTTATATTGGAAAGCCCTGAAAAGAAAAATGATTTGCCTTTCTCTGGTTTACACTAGAAATGTGTATACATTTATCACTGCAGTTTGCTTTGAAAGTCTTTTGCAGGTTATCTTTGAAGACTATAGAGTAGATAAACCAGAGCGCAGAAAAAAACAACCTGTCTTCTGCCACATACTAGCCAATGGTAGATATGAAACATGGAGGGTGGAAAGATGTCAGTGAAGAGTTGAGGCAGTATCTTGGTGAGAAGCCCAACCTGCAGCTGCTGGGTAGGGATCTGTCCTTGGATCTTACTTGGAGGTCAGTCTTTCCTGTATCTGGCTAGTAGGGTCTTTTAACTTATGTAGCTCCTGGAAGGTGAGAAATTTTGTTTCTCCTCCACCAGACGCTTCTGGCTGCTGAAAAGAGAAAAGGGAGAGAAGGTCTCCATTGCTTGTCTTTCTCCCTCGCTTTCTGTTCTTTTGGTTCCTCTCTCCCCATAAACCGTTTCAGCACTGCATGCTTTCCTAAGCCACAGTATGAAACTGACACTCTTAAGTTTCAAAATCAGAAATAAAACTAACCTGAGTCTTGTTAATTTAATTCTGCTGCAGCTTGGGAATCTCTAAGTGGTAATAGAGGGACTCAGGGTGAAGCCAGTGCATTGTTGTGCACTAGCTTCATGTTTGGAAGGTTGTCCTTGAAACTGTAAGGGCTAGAAACTTAGTTTTGAGTAAAAGTTTGGATTCTGCAGAAGTTGATGAAAGGCTGAGTGCTCTACCACTCATCAAAGATGACCAGGTAATAAGATTTCTCAAGCCTTGTGGTAAAAACTATTTAAAGAAGAGTTTTTTGTAGCTCAAAAGCGTGTCTCCTTTACCAACAGAAGTTCGTCCAATAACAGATAATGCATCACCCACCTTGTCACTCCAAAACAAAAACAGTAAGTCTGATACTCTGATACTTAAGTGTTGATGCAGCATATATTTATGTCCTTTTTGTGCTCATTGAAGCCTCAGTTGTCTTCAGATCCATTTACATGGAAAACTGCCAACACATTTTGTATGAGAGTCCTGGAAACAATATGTAGAACCACAAATTTAACTTCTAAAATGTAAGCATTTGCTTTCTAAGTATTAAAGGTATTATGGAATAACACACAATTTACATAGTCAATGTCATTTCTGTCTTTACAGGTGTACCAAAGTCCAATCTTCTACACACAAGATCATTAAGGGGGCACAGAGACTGCTTTGAAAAATTCCATTTAATAGCAAATCAGGACTGCCCACGATCAAAACTCTCCAAAAGTACCTATGCAGAAGTAAAAAGTATCTTGAGCAAAAAAATTAACAGGATTATACAGTATGCACAAAACAAAGATTTGGATTCTGATTCAGACAGCACAAAAACCTCTCAACACCAGCTTTTTAACTTCAGACATCAGACAGACAGAAAACTGCTTCCACAATTTGACTCCCAAGTACCCAGATACTCTGCGAAATGGATAGATGGAAGTTCTGGGAGTATCTCAAAGTGTTCACAAAGTATTTTGGAACAAAAAGAATCTACTGATTTCAGACTTGATATGTTGCAAGAAACAGGAGCTACATTCTGTTGCAAGAGTGTTTTATGGTCTAGTTGCAACCAGGCACCGAAGACAGAAAAAGCTAAAAGTGATTCAGATGCCATTACCCAAAGACAACATCCCCGTTACAGCAGGGACGAATGTAAGTAGAGGGGGAATTAGGTGGGTACACTTCTACTTCTCACTATAGTCTGTATATTCTGTAAAACCATCTGTAGTCTCTGAACTGTTAAGTTCTCTCACATACCAGCTATAAGTGTCTAACATGCTGAAACAGTTATTTTATGTCTATAAAAACTAGCTTTCAGGAGTCTATACAACCAAGCGAATCTTTGCGATGTGTTCACTTTATATTTCCATGCTAGTCTTAACCCACCATCACATACCATGTGTCTCCTAAACTCATGTGAGGAGAGTTCTTTGCTTATCCTTCATATTTCAGACATGACAATGCCGCACAATCCTGCCAGTGGAGGTTATTAGCAGATTACTGACAGTGACTTTCTCATTATTGTTCCTAAAATATGTAATTCAGAGACCAAACTGCCTTGAATGGAAGAATGAATTTGTGGAAACTAGTGAAAACTTTGTATAGAACCAAAATAGTTGAGATTAGTCACACACTCTAAGAATCCCAAAGTACTTAATTTTAGACTGGTAACGATTATAGGTATGTACAGTAGCCCTTATGCACTAAAGCTTTCAAACACCCTTGGACTTTGGAACCTGTCTTATTGAAAGGCATATTGACTACGAGAGTGAAGTTAACTCCCAGCATAAGAGCTATAACTCTCATATGCATGGGAAGTAATCTTCTTGTGTGAACTTACCACTCTATATAGTATAACATTACACTATGGCCAATAGTGGGAAAGAGTATTTTATTGGGGAGGGAAGGCACTTTATTTAAAAGGGGTCTCTGACTAAAGCCTTTTAATCAACTGCAGTATAATTCTTGTAGTGTAGAGAAATGCTAATGTACCTTATGCACTAAAGCTTTCAAACAG
>NC_048298.1:175280261-175376972 GCF_013100865.1 Trachemys scripta elegans | reverse complement strand
CCCCCATTGGCCCGGGACGGCGAACCGCGGCCAGTGGGGGCCGCGATCAGCAGAACCTGCCGCATCAGCGGGTAAATAAAACTGGCTCGGCCTGCCAGGGTGCTTACCCTGGCGAGCCGCGTGCCAAATGTTGCCGACCCCTGATCTAGTCAAATTAGAGGTGAACAGCAAGAACTCTATGGATGTAGTATTCTGGGTGAGTGGTACATACACGGCGTGACCATACAGTATAATATGAATGCCTCAGGTTTTCTCTCTTGATGGTGCTCCGTATACTATGCAATATCAGCAAATAATATAATTCAGGTGCCTAAATAAGGCTGTTAATGTTGGCATATTGCTCAGTATCACTTCAGGTTTGTGTAACTATATAGAAATCTTCCATTGCATTGATGTGGAAGAAACCTGAGCATTCTCACTTTCTAGCAGAAGAGGGCCTTGTGAATGGCTGCTTATAGGATAGGGAGAGAAATAATGAGCCCAGAATGGTCAGGTGAAAGCTTTGTGCAGCTTTAAGTTAATGCTTATGGCTAGGGTTCTGTGTTTGACACGGAGATCATGGAAGTCATGGATTCTGTGACTTCTGCACTGGCCAGTGTGGGTGACCCCACTCCTTGCTGTGTTGTGAAAGCCAATACTTTAACAGGGTTCAAAAGGGAGCTAGATAGATTCATGGATGATAGCCACTGATGGACCTATTAGCCAGGATAGGCAGGAATGATCTCCTTAGCCTCTGTTTGCCAGAAGCTGGGATTGGGTGACAGGGCATGGATCACTTGATGATAACCTGTCTGTTCATTCCCTTTGGGGCACCTGCCATTGGCCACTGCCAGAGGACAGGATACTGGGCTTGATGGACTTTTGGTCTGACCCAGTATGGCTGTTCTTATTCATAAATAAGTCATGGATAGGTCACCGGTCATGAATTTTTGTCCATTACTTTTACTAAAAATACCCATGACTAAATCATAGCTTTACTTATGGTGAATGTAGGTCATTGCTGTCATCCAACACTTGTCACTGCTAATTGTCCTTTCCACATCCATTTAAACAATCTGAAGTGTCTGAAAGTACGCTTGGGAATGAACTGAAGAAAATGTCCTTTGAAAAATGGAGTTTTGCTTCCTAAAAATGAGTCTTATTTTTCACTCACTCTGATTTTTTTTTTTTTTCCCATGTCACTTGAATTCTAAAATTAAGATGTATGGAGAATTGTTCCTGTCTATGCTGCCATAGGTGACTAAGCTGACCCTGAAGGCATTACAAGCACAGGAAAACAAAAAGAGGGAAGGGATAGTTCAGAGGCTGGATATAGATCCCTCTGGTATCTATTGATGCTGCTTCTTCAGCCTAAGTAGAACATATTTGTGGGGGATTCACTGGGAAGCAGTACAAGGCATGATTTCCCCAGTCAGAGTACTGCTTCCATTGAGAACAAGGAACAGTGTTTGGTCCTTGAGATAATTTGGAGGTTCTGTCTGTACCACTTCTGAATTGCAGATTTTATGAAATTGCAGCAGGAGATTAATGTCATGGTAAAAGTGTCTGTGCATGCATGTGTGTACCTATCTCCACCATGAGTTAACATGAGGGGAAGCTGTTGCAGGGGTGAACAAGGGGATGGATCCTGCTTGCCTGATGTGACACAGTTGATTACCCTCCTTGTCCCTCCCCCCCAATGGAAGAGTGAGCTAGAGAGGGACATTGCACTTGGGACAGTGCTGCTAGAATCAGTGCAAGCCTGTCTACTAGTATGTGTTAAGCATTCATAATCACCACATTGCCCCTGAGAGAGTTGAACTGTAAACCAGAAACTTCACACCTTTTGCGTGGGTTGTGGGACAAGGCATATCGAATCTGAAAGGTCAGTATTATGCCCAGAGGGACTAAGCAGCTGGATAGCAGGTTCCAACACCCAAAGTGGGTACCAAGTTCATCTGTGTCCTGAGAGGGTGCCTCCAGACCCTGAGATTGGGGCAGTGGCTGGATTCTGTTCCGGCTTTGGGAGCTGGAAACACCACCAGATACCAGAGTCTCAGAAGTTTGGATTGCCCGCTAGGACTGCTGGAAGGGGATGCTTGCTAGCATCTGATATACTGACTGCTCTTTTGAGGACTAATGAAATGGGGGGGGGGGGAAGCTTTTGGCTCTTGAGAAGGTGTGGTGAAAGAAGAGATTAGCTAAATGTGTGGAAGAGAACTGAAGAAACAAAAGGGAGAGGACAGAGGTAGAATTCAAAATGGAAGGAGGGGATGCAGATAAGCGTGTCTTCATATCAAGGTCTGGCTGTAAGGGGAGATGGTATCTGTTTCTTTGGGCTACTGCTCTCAAAGAAATCCAAACAAAACCTTCCCCTTAAAACTGAAAGTATTCTTCACAGTATTAAATATGAATAATTTAAGTGCCATGTTCATGAAGTTCTGAATTTCAGACATGGATTCCAGTATATAATCCTAACCGTTGCAGTGTGTCATATTGCCAATATCTAATGAACCACCAATATCAAAGCAGGCAATAATCTATTTGACCCACCCGTGTTTTGGAATCCTGATTCACTTAATACCAAATTGACAATTTACAGCAAATAAGCAATTATGTAAAGCTTGACCTGGCCTGTGAGTTAGTCTGGCTGAAGTTAGTCATCCTGAGACTTACATGTCTGACCTCCTACTGCTGAAACAAAACCAAAGGTATGAAGCAGTTCTTGTGTTAAAAATAGCTTACTTCCTGATGACTCTGTGTAGCAGGAGGCTTAAAAGGGCTTTAAACTGTAAGAAAATTAATACTAAAAGATCTAATTTTCCATTTGCAACAAAATTTCCATACTCACAAATTACTGTTGGTTTGTAAGTCACCAGTTGTTTTGAGATTGCATAGCTGGAAGGGACCTTGAAGGGCTATGGAGTCCAGTTCCCTGCCTTCACTAGCAGGACCAAGTACTGTCCCTGACAGTGTGGGTTTTTTTTGTTTTTTTTCCCCCCAGGTCCCTAAATGGGCCCTTTCAAGGCATTGAACTCATAACCTTGGGTTTAGCAGGCCAATGCTCAAACCACCGAGCTATCCCTCCCATGTCACTTTAGTGGATATTAATGTAATTAAATCTAAACATTTTGTTTAAAAAAAAGTCTGTCAAAATTGAAGTATGCTGGTCTCAGAGCGTCACCTGCCTTTCTAGTAGCAATATAGCTAAGTCTGTCAGCACTCCTACTACAGATTTCCTTTGTGTGGATTTATAAATGCAGGTTGCTTGGCCAGTATGTTTGTTTTGACTATTTCAGATATGGATTGCATTAGAATACTGTCACTCTCAACTAACTTTTCTCCTAGTTTTTTCTGCAGTATGATACGTTTGTTATGGACGTTATTGGGCTATTACAGACGGGGCTCGAAAATGTTAACAAAACTTACAAGCCATTGGACTCCAGCTGCTAGCATAGAGGGTAGAGACAAAAATGGGGAGGTGGGTGGGGTTGTTGAAATACCACTAGCAAGGTCCATGTGAGAAGCCTGTCACCAGCTACTTGGAAAGAGTTGATTTCTATAACATTGCTGTACCTCGAGTCTGTTTAAGGATTCTCTTGTCTGCTTCTGGCTAGTAGGTTTCTTAAAATTATTCCTGGGGGAATTCTGTGCCAAAAAATTAAAAATTCTATGCACAGTGTTTTAAAATTCTGAATATTTTATTTGTCAAATATAATATAATCAGTTTCAATTATTTTGGTAGTTTATTTCAAAATACCTGTCAGCAAGTATGTCAATAACAATACAGAAGACAAAGATTCAAGAAATTTTTTGACAATTAGATTTCTTACTAGGCATATTACTCAAAGTTGTTAATTCATTTAAACTACAATACAGAAACATACTTCCCACAGTGCAAAGACTTGGGGGAGTCAGGGGTAACATAGGAGTTGAAAGAGAGGGAAGTAATTGTTGGGAAGGAGCCAGAGAGTGAACCTGGAGGAGAGGGGAGTTGGGTGTGGATGGGAGAAGTATAGAACAGTGTTTTTTTTCAGGGGGGAGAGGATTTAGGGACCCTCCACGATGCAGACCTATTTGACCCCCTAGCCTCTTCCATTCAGTCAGGCACATCTGACCCTGTCCCTGTTCGTCCCTGCACCCCCCCACCCCTGTTCAGCTTCTGGCTCAATGTCACCCCATTACCTCTGTGACCCCCAGTCTGTGTGCCCCACACACACAAGCAACCCTCTTATGATGCATAACAGTCTCTTCTCAGGCAAATTAAATTCAGCCATGGTTGATTTTAACTTGACTTTACTTCAAACAAGTGCCAGAAATTTTTTTAATCTTCTGAACAAGAACTTAGGTGTAAATGGGTGCAGTGTGGTGGTAGGTCTGCAGTAAGCAACTCTGGTATAGCTGTTCATGGCTATGCCAAGCTGCAGCATGGCAGAAACTTACTAAGATCTTCAAGTTTCTGCTGCTGCTATGCAGCACCCTATGGGCATCTGTGCTAATGACAAGGTTTGTCACTTCCACTCTGCCGCCTCTGAAATCTGAGCAGCAGCAGCAGACCCTCCCCAGCCTACCCTGCACTTGACAACATAAAACACTTTCTTGTGAGGGGTGTGGGGTTTTTTTTGTTTTGTTTTGTTTTCCAGACACCTACTAAGCTTTGGCCTCACTCTCCTTCCATTGACTTCAGTTGAAGCAGAGTTTGGCACCACTGAACACTTTTGAAAACCCTTCCCTTTAGTTGTAATGCCCTCTCTCTCTGGGCAGTCAAGCTGCATAGGGAAGAAGAGACATGGAAAAAATAATCATGGAACTGGCAGTTGAAAAGCAAGCTCGGTAGAAAATAGGAAACTGACAGCCTTCTGGCACTTCAGAGGGCTCTAAGGTAGTAGAGGGCTTGTCTTGGGTGCTTGTGGGATTTGGGCAAGAGAAAGAAATACATGACTTTGTTCAAAGTTCCTGAAGGTTTGAAAAATGTTACCATTGGGCTATTTGTGTACATCATAGGCCAGCATAGCTCTAGACAGATGCTTTCTACTTGAAGGAGTCATGGCTAGAGGTAGTTTCTGTAGGGTCACAAACTTCATAGCACTTCCTATTCATGCTCACCATCTAATTGTGGAGGCCCCTAAAGATATGAAAATTATGTTTTTCTAAGTGGGGGGAGGGTTAATGTGATCATGTAGTTAAAAACTGCGTATCCACTCTTGCAGCTTTAATTCTGGCACTTCATAACATTGAATGTTTGCCTCTTCAACTTTTAACATTGAACTAAGACAGGGGTTGGCAACATTCAGCACGTGGCTCACCAGGGTAAGCACCCTGACGGGCCAGGCCAGTTTATTTACCTGCTGACGCGGCAGGTTCGGCCGATCGCAGCCCCCACTCGCCGCGGTTCGCCATCCCGGGCCAGTGGGGGCAGCGAGAAGCAGCGCGGGCAAGGAATGTGCTGGCCGTGGCTTTCTGCCACACCCATTGGCCCGGAACGGTGAACCGTGGCGAGTGGGGGTCGCGATCGGCCGAACCTGCTGCATCAGCAGGTAAATAAACTGGCCCGGCCTGCCAGGGTGCTTACCCTGGCAAGCCACATGCCAAACCTTGCCGACCCCTAAGTGTTTTTATATGAAATAGATGTTTGTCTTAATAGTGCAATTATCATGCTAGAAAAATCTCAAACATGACAAGTTGCTGCTAATCAACATTAACACAGCTATTAACAATTAAGGGTACAAATAAAATATCTTGAGGCATGGGAAACTTCATGGATGCTTTTTTGTTCTCCCTTGTTTTGGTGGTGGTGGTGATGGATTTTGTTCATGTTGCAGTGAATATGATGACTCCTGAAGAGGTAGAGCAACTAAATGAAAAACTCCTCAAGCAAATCCAGGGTGAGAGATCATTTTTAAATACTTGCTGATTTTTTTTTATAGTGCACAAAATGTCATTTGAAATGAAACTCTAGGTTTGCTTAACTGATAAAGTTTTGAAATCTACATAAGCTTGAATTCCAGAGCAGAGAAAGGAAAGACACTTTTACATTTTATAATGCACTTACCCCTTGATAAAAGCATGGGATTATTTAACAAATTCAAGTGTTTAGATGTTAAAATCTACTAGGGCGTTGTATACCAAGGAGTATTGTAGCTAAAAAATATTTGGATGTTTTCCCAGTTCACATGCTCTCCATTGTGCACCTGTAAAATATCACACTGCATATTCCGAAACCAAGTTTAACACTACATTTTCAGGTAATGGCTTTTAAATCTGACTGTCCCTTTAAATTAAACGGTTAACTTTCTTACAGATGTTTTTGAAGAGCTGACTCGGGAAGTGCAAGAAAAGGATTCTTTGGCCTCAGAACTCAATGTCCGCCACATTGCTATTGAGCAGCTGCTTAAGAACTGTTCCAAATTGCCGTGTCTACAGGTGGGAAGAGCAGGAATGAAATCGAATGTCCCCATATAAATGGGATGAGGATCTTATTAGTATTAACTTTCCTTAACAGTTCCATTAAATAAAGCTGCACAGACCTTCTAGGAGCTTTTGGGGAAATGATGGGAAAAAAATTCTTCAAACTTAAATAAAACCAATTGTATGCAACAGCTTTTGGATTCTAACAAATGCAAGTGTTTAGATGTTAATCTACTGGGGTTTTTTTGGTTCACTCTGGACGTAGTTTTTCACGCACAATTGGCAATGTCCCCTGAAGCAGGTGTCATGTCTTAGTGATACAGAAATATTTGTTCAATAACAAAGAATAACCTAATGCCCGATCAAACAACATCCAACCAAGAGAGCTTTACAAGGAGACCAGTATTCATGAAATTCCTTATTTATTATGAGCAATATTTTATTATTGAAATTTTATACTGAACAAAAGTTACTATTTTAGGTACTTTTTCAAATCTCTTTATAAAAAGTTTGAATGATTCTGTGTAACATTTATGCTTTGTGTATGGTTATCTTTCATGATGCAGATGTTTAAAAAAAACCCTGTTTTCTAAAAAGACAGATTTATTTCCCATTAAATAAATTGTGATGGTGTATCACTTTTTAGCAACTTTATAATTCAAGAAGGTGATTTCATCAGGCATGGATTGTATCTTCTGGTAGAATAAACTTAAGCACAGCACCTCTTTTTTGAAATTCCATATTATGGTTTTAGTGTATGGAGTTGGTTTTGTATGTGTGAAATATTTTTCAATGCTTAATAAAAGTATATGGCTTCAAAGAAACTAAATAAACCTGTAATACCTCTAACTGTCTCAATACTAGTGTTTTAAATAGAATAGGAATTGAAGAGACTTGGTTGTAGTATATCTGTGTATCTTAAGCCTGGTAGAGAGGAACTAGTGCTGGGAGCACCAATACTATTGTGCTTACCAATATTAAAAAGGCACAGTCTCTGCTCTTTACCTAAATTTTACATATTAGATCCCTTCTCCTGAGACATGTAAACATGTAGTGGTTTGTTTTGTTTTTTGCAGTAGCAACAGAATGAGCAAAAGTTACTAGTAAAGGCTGTTCCTAGAGCTGAAATAAATGAAACTGATGCGCACACACACACTTAAGATGGCATGGTGCTGGCTTTCATAGTCAGAAGTAATCTACTGGGGTGGAGGAAAGAGGTGGGAGAAAATGATACTTGTCAGAACAAACTCGAGGGCAATATTTTCTTGGGTTTGAATACTAATGTGACTGTCACATGTAGTTCAGATGCAGAAAGTGAACAACTGCAAAATCTGAGCACCACATATTAGGAACTTATGAATTGTTTAGTGTCACTGGGGTATTTTGTGATTGCAGGGAGGAAGATCTGTAATATCAAATGGCTTGCATGCAAAATGAGGCCTAGAATTACAGTGGTGCATTAGCTAATCTGAGTATTTAAACTACCAGAGAACATGGCTTCTCTGGAGGCAAGACCACCTTTAAAGCTCCTTAATGTAATATCAAGATAACTATAAACGAATAGGATGTTCAGCAAGGGGATTTTTTGGTATTGTATTGATAAAGGTCTCATTATTTAACTTGATTACATTTTGAAATATTTACTCTTTTAGAGCAGACTAAATTCAACAGTTTATCTTATGCCTTCATCTAAATCAGGGGTCTGCAACGTTTGGCATGCGGCTTGCTAGGGTAAGCACCCTGGCGGGCTGGGCCAGTTTATTTACCTGCTGACGCAGCAGGTTCGGCTGATCGCGGGCTCCCCCCTCACTGTGGTTTGCTGTCCCGGGCCAATGGGGGCAGCAGGAAGTGGCGCGGGCTGAGGGATGTGCTGGCTGCGGCTGCCCGCCACCCCCATTGGTTCAGGACGGCGAACCACGGCAAGGGGGGGCTGCGATCAGCCGAACCTTCCGCGTCAGCAGGTAAATAAACTAGCCCGGCCCGCCAGGGTGCTTACCCTAGCAAGCTGCGTGCCGAACGTTGCCAACCCCTGATCTAAATCAAAGTAGTAGCTTTGCGGTTAGATTTTTATGTAGACTTGGGAGCGGCAGCCTTTGGCACACGGCCTGCCAGGATAAGCCCTCAGGCGGGCCGGGCCGGTTTGTTTACCTGCTGCATCCACAGGTTCAGCCAATCGCGAGTGTTAGACTGCAGATTTAAAAAGCTGCTTGGCTTCTCAAGCAGACAACTTTTCTATCTCTCAAGTACACAAGTAGCACATAAATCTCAGAAGGAGCAATAGCCTACTTTCATAGTGGCTATTAATTCCTCTCAAAGCTTCTCCAGCTAGCTGGTGAAATATTTCAAACATCAGGGATCGGCAACCTTTGGCACGCATCCTGCTAGGGTAAGCCCCCCCTGCACGCAGCCCTGCCAGGCTGGTTTGTTTACAGGCCGTGTCCACAGGTTTGGCTGATTGTGGCTCCCACTGGCCGGGGTTCGCCACTGCAGGCTAATGGGAGCTGCGGGAAGCGGTGGCCAGCACATCCCTCGGCCCATGTGGGGTGCGTGCCAAAGGTTGGGAACTTAACATCTTGCTCCTGACCAATACCACCTTTGTGGATTTCACCAATGAACTGGAGACCTTTCACAAAACTAATAGTCCTGCAGCCTCATCAATCACAGTACTATAGAAAATATCTAACAAACTCCCCCTAAAAAGGCAAATTTAGATTAAGGCTATGTCAAAGAACCCACTCCTGCCAAAATCCTGGTAGAAAGGAGAGCTCAATCTGTATTTTACCTTAAATAAGATGATTGGAGTCCAGGGGTATGGGTAGGCAACTTCCTCCTATAGAAGCTGAAATTAAAAATTCACAGATAAAATACACTTGCGATGTAGTAATGCTCAAAAATACATACAACAAAGGAAGTCATTAATAATTCCATATTTTTTTATTCAGAATTATACAAATCAGATGCCCTTCCCCACGCAAAATACACAGCCCATATGGAAGCCTTTAATGAATTCCTTGATGAGGCTGTGTATCTTGGCCACCCATCAACAGTATAAGTTACAGGCTCATTTCACTGATAAATGGTGATGCAAAGATTCTTGCTGCAGGTTGTTATATACCTAAATCAGGACAGCTTTATTAAATCAATCCAACTGCAATATCATACCACACAGAGGAACATCTAGTAGCATAATTGCTAGGTCCTAGAGCCTCAAAGGTATTTAGGCACTGAATGCCCATTGATTTCAATGGGAGTTAGGTGCCTTACTATCTTTGAGCATTTGGGCCTAGCTGCCTACATCCACATGGAGATATACCTATCTCATAGAACTGGAAGGGACCCCAAAAGGTCATCAAGTCCAGCCCCCTGCCTTCACTAACAGGACCAAGTACTGATTTTTGCCCCAGATCCCTAAGTGGCCCTCTCAACCCTGAACTCACAACCCTGGGTTTAGCAGGCTAATGCCAAACCACTGAGCTATCCCTCCCACCTTGCAATAGCTGCTGAAATAGTCTTCAGTAGAGCTGCTTTGGATGAGCTTGTTAATGTAGTAAAATATATAGCTAATTAATAACTGAGGACAAAAACCACATCCTTTACTGCTCTCTAACTATACTGCAAATATTCAGATCCATCATCTGCTCTGCTCAGAATTCAGCCTGGAAGTACTTGCACTCTCTGAAGTGCCAGGACTTCTCAAACTTAGGCCTTGGCTACACTTACCCGCTAGTTCGACAGCTGGAAATCGAACTTCTGGGTTCGACTTATCGCGTCTAGTCTGGACGCGATAAGTCGAACCCGGAAGTGCTCGCCGTCGACTGCGGTACTCCAGCTCGCCGAGAGGAGTACCGCGGAGTCGACGGGGGAGCCTGCCTGCCGCGTGTGGACCAAGGTAAGTTCGAACTAATTCGAACTAAGGTACTTCGAACTTCAGCTACGTTATTCACGTAGCTGAAGTTGCGTACCTTAGTTCGAATTAGGGGGGTAGTGTAGACCTGGCCTTAGAGTGTTATACTGTTTATTTCCTTTAGGTGAGCAGCTATGCTGTATGAGGTTATAATGAACCCCCCAGAGTTAATACAGATGTCATGAGCCAAACAAAGAACCGGCAATAAGTTTCACACACACGCACCCTATGGGCAATATGAGAGGTTAAAGAAGTGAACTTCAACCAACAATTATGTCTCACTCACTAAAAAAAAAATTCTTTAGACTGCAGTAGTCACCCCCAAAGATTTTACAAAAATCAAAGCTGCCCCCACTGATTCATGTTGGCTGTCAGTAGAGAGGGAAGCAAAAAGGACACACGCACACACATGGACACACGCACGGACACACGCGCGGGGACACACACACACACACTCTCTCTCTCTCTCTCTCTCACACTCTCACCAGGTATTTGATGCTTCTGGACTGGTATGGATCATAGTTCAATGCAACTGCACCTGTAGTTGCCTACAAGGGCATTTACTCTAGGCTTCCATCACATAAAATTGAGAGACCATATTGTTTCTCCCCAAAGGGAAAGTCTTAAACATATAAAAATTGTGCTTATAAAGTGTAGGAGAAGGTAATCAAAAATTAGATCACTGTAAGAACCAAACATGTCAGTTTCATAAAGAGTAGAAGTAATGTTTGTTTAATTACATTTTTAAAAATTCCAGTTTCTGTTCATTGTTTGTAGGCTGCATATGTATATGCTTCTATTCACTCCATGTTGCACCCATAAAGCATTTGTCTTAGTCTCAGCTTTTTAAATGTTGATTTTGTAAGACTTTACTATCATTATTCAAATGTACACATATTTAACAGTTAAAAATCAAAGGGAGAGCTGAAAGAGGGACTAATGGTGTGGGGCTAGAAGATGCCAGGTCTTCCAGGCAGATTAAACTCATTGCAGTTTAAAATAAAGCAGCATCTTAGTTTTGTACTGCAGTAGCCCAGAGATAGATCCCATTGTGGTAGGTGTTCCACACACAGTAAGTAGACAGTTTCACTGATTTTACCTTCTCATAATTCATCACCATAGTTCTGAATCCAGCAAGGACCAGAAAGAAGCCATGAGCCTATATAGCGTGTTGAATAGCTTGAATGCTTATTTCCAGGTCTGGTTTGTCTTAATCTCATTATTTTGTAATCCTGTTTTCCCCATTACCAAAACCAATTAGATTCATATGAAAGCACTGCTGTATTCACACTCTACACGTTATTGTAATAATGCTTGTGCAAAGTACACCTTGTGATGTATCCTTCAAAAACTACCACACTGATCATTAATATTCTTGTGTAATGTATGTATGAAATGCATATTAAGAGTTATGAACATAATTTCCATGTATAACTACAATATGTTTCTCAAAGACAAAGCAAAAACTGACAGCTCTAGTCAGCTATCATCAAAACTGGCACTCGCCTGTTAAGTGGCCATTCTTTGGCAACAAAGGGGGATAGGAACACATCAATCAGCATATTCTTCTTTGGGCATGTCTACGCTGCACTGACGCAGCTGTGCCGCTGTAATGCTTTAGTGATGGGCTGGGGAGCACAGCTGATATTGCGGAAAGACCAAGGGCTGTGGTTGGAGAAGGAGGCCTCTCTGCAGATCAACGTGCTGGTGCTTGGATCCCTTCAGGTCTATATCAGGGGCTTAGTTGTTCACATATTTACTGCCAATGAAACTACAACGTATCGTGAACAAGCAAGGAGCAGCACACTCCAGGATGCTCTGCCAAGAGGCGATCAGGTTGTGACAGTTTTGCATTGAGGAGAGTATCACTCTTATAGCCAACCACTTGCTTGGGCTTCAGAACCTAAGTTCCCACTAAGCTGTGTGGCCATGCAGCTGCCTATTAAGCCCTGCACAGGGCTCAGGGCTGCAACAGGGAGAGGCGCCCCTCCCCTGGCCCCAATCTGCTGCTGCGAGAGGGCAGTAGAGAGTCCTCTCCCCACTGCAGCCCCAGGACAGCCTGCATCCCAAACCCCTTATCCTCGGCCCAACCCCAAAGCTCATCGCCCCCTGCACTCTAACCCTCTGCCCCGGCCCTGCGCCCCTTCCCGCACTCCGAACCCCTCGGCCCCACCCCCACATGAATTTAGTTATGTGCACCAATATGGAGGTGACGTGTCACACATCACCTCCATATTGGTGCACATAAAATTCATTCTGCACATGGACATAAAAAGTTAGAGGGAACACTGTTCAGAATCACCTGACCGACCATCTCAGTAGGAATTTTTCACTGAGTCACAAATGGTCTCTAAAGACAAGCATGCTCTGGGCTATCTCCACAATCTGGGGGAATTCCAAAGATAGACTTCTTTGCTACAATGAACAACAGGAAATGTCACCTGTTCTGCTCTTCAAGGGGCCTCAGTCCAAGCTCCCTCTCTGATGCCTTCCATCTCAGCTGGCAAGCGGCTCTCTTCTACACCTTTCCCCTGATCCCAATCATCCCACAGGTCATTCTGAAGATGAAGGCAGATTGGGCCAAGCTCATCCTCATTGCCCCAGTGTGGCCTAGGACAGTGCTGGTTCTTTGACCTTTTGCACTGTCAATTCAGCCTCCCATACCACTTCCTCTCCATCCCAACCTACTCACTCAGAATCATGGCCACACCTTGCACCCCGCGCTCAGTTCTCTGCATCTCATGGCATGGCTGAATGAGGAGGAAGAGCAGTATTCGGTGGCTGTTCAGCAGGTTCTACTTAACAGCAGAAAGCTCTCTACCAGGCTGGTCTATTCAGCAAAACATACAAGAATAAAAATTGCAAGATGTCAGTCATGCATCTCAGGTTGTAGAAAAATGACGACGCTTCATCTGTAATAGCATGTGATCTTATCATTAAAGGCAATGTCCTCAGTTCATAGACACAAAAGGAAGAGTTAGTGTAGTGTATGATCTTAACTTTTACATTTGCTGACTTTTAAGTGTTTAACCATGCAGCCTTAAAGCTCTTGTACCATTTTTTTTTTTTTTGAACAAAAGAAGGTTTTAAAGGAATAATAGTTCATTGTTGCTGTTATTTTAAAAGGTGGGGTGGAATGCTGGAAGAAGGCCTCATGGACACAGATTAGTGAGCAGAGGCAGGTGATGCTATAAAGTTACATGATAAGTTTTGGAGCCATCTGCTAAATTTGTATTGGTTATGGGTTCTGTAATTTAACACATGGCTCTTACCAACACATTTGTGTGAGTGGAGGTGTGTGTGCCTACATATTAACAATGTGAGATATATGTGCAAGCATGCTTGAAAATACAGCTGGTGTACCATTACAGTTGGTGAAGATCTCTTTCAAACCTCTCTTTATTAAATGACGTACTCTATTGGAAAATATTTAAATAGTTGCCACTCCCCTCCTTTTTTTGGCCAAATGTTTGGTGGAGTAAGGGAGAGACCTTAGACACAAGACTAATACACAGTTCAATGTATTTGATGCCTTAAAGGGCCTGGGGGAAAGGGAGAGGGTGCCCCAATAAAAGCATATGCAGCCAGTATTTCTAATGATTCTTGGTATTGCTGTCTTTCCCGGAGCACAACTAATATGTGATTATCACCTTAAAGGATATGTAGTCAAAGCAAATTCATGTTACAAAGCACTAAATAGTGTATTATATTGGCCGTAAAGGTGGCTAAACTGGAATTTCAACAGACCAGGAGTTAATGCAATTTGCTAAACTTCTACTTTTAGTAACTCTTGCTTGGTACAAATTCCTGTGCAGAATAGCACTCCCTATAATGATTTCACTTTAAAATGTTTCTCCAGTTTTCTGATGCAGCACAAAAATGAGTAAACTGTAAAGGCAAATACCAGCTTATAAAATAAGACTATTTCTTAATCCTCCTTCTAAGGAAAGAAGAAATTATTGGGGAATAGAGTCAATTTTCCCACCTTTTATGCTAACCTGTTCAAGCTAAAAAAAAAAAAGTCTAGCACACACCATCAGATTTTCCCTAAAACTCAGTGTTGGCATTTCTTTCCTAGCAGTTTATAGGACTCCAGTAGCTATTTTAATTAGAATTCAAATTCCAAAGTGTTCACACTTTGAAATGAAAATAGCATGGAGTGCAATTTATTGTGTTTATAGCTGTGCAGTGACTCTGCAATAAAAAAACACAAAGCTTCCTTGCCAAGATGGTTTCAGAGACTAATACTGAACACATCTTTCCTTAGGCTTCAATCTAGCAAAACAGTCAAGCCTGTGTGTAACTTTAAGCACATGAGCGGTCCCATTGCTTAAAGTTCTGCGTGTGGTTAAATGCTTCACTGATGGGCCTTAGGAATTACGGTGGTAATTTCCAAGTCTTTTTCAATGGGGGAAAGCAGTGTAAGTTTGAATTAGTACTTAACCTTGGAACATGCAAGATCCCCAGGGTTAGAAGAGTTTGGTAATAGCCTTACCAATGCTGTTGATTCTGCAGGTCAGAATCCACCCAATGGCATCTGGGAAATGACCTAATATAAGCAAAGACTGAAATTTCGTCTGTTTAATAATAACCACGTCATCTAACAAGAGATGGCTGTAGCTGAGCCTTCCCAGTAGCTGCTGCAGCCATCAACAAAATTCCTGCTTGGCCTGCTGGAGCAGAGATTCTATTGTGATTCCCAACAGCCAAGAATATTCCTGGCTTGTCAGTTTCCACTGTTCTAGGCTGCTGACAATGTCAGCCCTAAGAGTAATGGACAAGCTCTGCGAAAGTCACATGCCCATAGCTATTTGAAAAGCAAAGGCTTTAAAATAGCTGAGCAGTCATAGTGCAGCATCAAAGCTGCACATGAGCATGTGACAACAACATGTGATCAACCAGCAGTTCAAGTTCAGCCCAAATGGTATGGGGGCCACTTATTTTATAAATGACACCAAAAGATGCTTTTGCATTTCTATAGAGCCTGTGTTACTGGGGAGTCAGAGTGGAGCTGGTCAAAAAATTAAAAAACAAACAAACAAAAAGGTGTGTGAGAATTTTCGTGTGTAAACTGTTCCTGTTTTTTTGACCAACTCTGAGGGCTGGAACTTGACACTGTCTCCTAGTGCATAATCCTGATTCCTATTGCGTAACCAAAACCAGAGAGAAAGGGCAACTACAATTCTGCAGGCACTGAGCTGCCACATGCAGTAGTAACAGCTGGAAAAAAAAAAAAAAAAAAAAAAGACTTCAGCTACAGTCCAATAGAGCTCTCTCTGCTTTTAACAGTTAGACTTTGTCTTCAGTGCAAAAACTGTGTGTTTTTACCCCAAGATAGCTATTTTGATGTGAAATCCTAATGGAGACAAGGCACTTTAGAGGTTTTAATTTGAGGTAGCTTGTCACAGTCAACCTAAAATGGGGGGGGATTAGCGTTGACCTCTCCTAGCTACACATCGAGGAAAGAATTACTGTCCCTTGTCTCCACCAGGATTTTAAATGGAGATAACAAGGTGTGTTTTTACATTGCTATAGCTGTGCAGTGAAGACATAGCCTTAAGTTGAAATAACTCGGCACAGAAAGAGAACTTGTCCAATACCAGACAACAATTGTTTCAAAATTAAACACAAAGACATTCATTTCCTTCCAGGTGACAGCCATGTTCACAGAGAATTTCATCACCTTTAAGTGTTGTCTCTAATAACATTAGCTGCATTTTGAAGGATTTACTCATGGGGAAGGTTGGAGACATGGATCACAATGTACAAGGATGTGTTTTTCTCTGAAATGAGAGCCACACAATAACTCTCAGAATTTGAGCTCTCAAATACGCAACAATTGAGCAGCTCAAAAGAAACAACTGAATCACTTTAGATTTTCCATGGAGACTCTGCACAAATCCGTACTATTGTCCCTGTTGTTCATGGCCAATTATTTTTGCCTTCATTATGACAAATACTCAAGGCAATTTGGCTTTTGTGAGAGACCTGGGAATATATTTTCGTACTTGTTAAAATAATGAACAAATCAGAAGTTAAAAAGATGTTGAGTTTTGGACTATGGTTTATGCAAAAGCACTCACTCAAAAGGAAAAGAATATCAAATTCAGATCACTGGTAAATTGCCATCAAGAAAAGAATCTTGTAGCAGAATTTCTACTTTCTTGTTGAATAGAAGGACATCCAGCTACATCCAATTGTGTTAGATCAGAACAGTGGGTAGGATTGTGTTAGATCAGAACAGTGGGTGGGATTTTTCAAAAGTGCCAAAGTAATTTAGGAGCACAGCTCCCATTGAAAGTCACATATATGTTAGTTACTTAGATGTTTGTGAAAATCCCATCCATCATCAATACCAGTACTGTGATGGTATGTCTTTTAACAGTTGCACCATAAGAGTGGTAGCTAGAAATCTTGGGTTCTGGTTCTGCCCTGAAATCAGTTGTGCCTTTGTATAGTACATATATCATATTTAACTGCCTAACTTTAGTTACTCAGGTTTCAAAATGTTAACTACTTGGTATAAACAATGCATGCCTACTGGTACATCATATTCTAACCTAATTTCTTTTTGTTTCCTTTGTTCTTATAATCTATACAGTAATTTTCTCCAAAACAGAACTCACAACTCTTCATGCTTTGTATTATATGATTTTTCTCTTGCTGCCATAACATACATAAGACACAGGAGATACAAAACTTCTGCTTATCTCATTAAGAAAAAAAGTATTTTAAACTCACTAATAGTTAACATTTGGATGCAAATAGAATAAAGTTTTCTGTGTACGGACATCAACCATATACTAATTGTATTCACCAGCCAAAGTTGCTTTTCAAAAATGTTTCAGTAGTGGCACAGGCTGGTAACAACAAGGAATTCACAGTTCATACTCATCTTTAACAAGACTTTATCAGGCCCTGTTAAGGAATAGTTGTGGGAGTGTTTCATTGTGCCTTAATACTGAAGGTCAGTTCTTGTTTTTATCTGCTCAAATTTAGTATTCTTTAAATTGTTATTATGGAGGCAAATCCTATTGACTTTAGAGTTAAATTGTAAAACAGAGATTGAAGTCCTGTATTATGTGTAAATCCAGCTCTTGTCTGATTTGAAAACAGAGGGGACAGCTTCCATTTGTGGATCTAGCCCAACGAAGCCAAGTGGGGAGAAAATTGGGACTGGATCCTGAGGGTGGGGGGACGGGAGAGGAAAACTGGGACTGGTTGGGCAAAGCGACTGGGAGCTGGGAAGGGAAACAGTAGGGACTGAGACTGGATAAGGAGCCAGAGGTAGAGATTTGGACTGGCTGGGTAAAGAGACTGGGACTAAGAACCAGCACGGTGGGAGAAAGAGGTGAGGGGTGACAGATATAATGTAGAGCAGGTGTGCAAGTGGGAACTAGAAATGGCTGGGCAAAGAGACTGGAACAAGAAGTCATGAGGGGAGGGGACACAGATTGGACAAGAAGTTCAGGGAGGGCTATGGAGGCTAGGAGCTAATGTGTATGGAAAATGGGAGTGGACAGGAGGGAACTGGAGGCCAGAGTGGGGTAGAAAGAGACAAATCAGAAGAGAAGCCAGAAGGGGAAACTGAGAATGGCTAGGCAAAGAGACTGGGTCTGGAATGAGAAGCCTGTGGAGTGCAGACTAGGACTGGCTAAGTGAGGAGAATGGGGCTGGGATGAGGAAGTTCTGGGATGAGTGGAGAAGAGACACGACTGGGACAAAGACAGGTTTGAGGGGATGGGAATAAAGGCATTGAGCTTGAGGTGAAAATTCTGTGCCAACTAGAGCATATTCCCCTCCAGAATGGAACCAGAGTCTCACCATTCCTCTGCTGTCAGCATATATCTGTGAAACCCTCTGGCCACTGTCCAATCCCCTTCTAGTGTTGGTCCACCTAGAGAATGACAACCTACTACTGCTGTCAGTTAATCTGTTAGCTCAAGTGGCAGAGATCTATGTGCTTAAGGTCCCAGCCCTGCTGATGACCCATGTGGGTATCATTATTTTGGTGTATTGAGGACTGTGCTGGAATTGCAAGCTATCACTTTAAGGGAGAAGGGGGGAATCAGGTGTTGCTCCTAGTCCCACTTACAAGGTAGGTGGCTCTGTAGTGAAGCATCTGAGATTAACAATCAGGCGGGGTGAGTTGTGCCGCTGTTTTAGGGAGCAGCCTGCTTTGTCTCTCTTTGTTTGGTGTCCTTGAGTATTATTGATCTGAATTCCAAAAAATAAAGTAGAGTTATGCTGCAACTTTCCAGCAAGAATACTTACGTTTTTAATCTAACTTCTTTTTATGTCTGTTGTGAACATAACAAATATGATGCCACATTATGGAATTCCTAGGCTTTTTTTTAAACCTAGTAAATCACACACACACACACACACACACACACACCATTATTAAGGTTGCAAAGTCAAGCACTCAAAAGATAGAAAACCCTTAATTGAGCCCCCTTGTGCATATGCAATACAATCTTTAATTATATGATCACATACTGTTTTTTCTTCCACTGGACCACCTGCATTATTCAAAGCACAGGATGGTCCTGTTCTGGAAATGAATCAGGGCTGAATAGTGAAGGAGGCTGTTGTTTGTAGGACTCCTGCCTCATTTGCTGAAGAAGTTGGAAGGCCTACAGTGAATGAGGTAGGGAATTGAGGGAAGAGAAAGGACAGCCTCCTAGTTAAGGCAGTTCAAGGCTACCCTGGAAAGCTGGATTCTATCCCTGCCTTTGCCACAGAGTTCCTATGTGATGCTGGGCAAGTCATTTAATCGAGATTTTTCCACAGTTGATCACTAATTTTTGTTCCTCAGTTTCTGGGTGTCTAACTTGAAACCTAGGGTCCAATTTGCAGAAGTGCTGAGCACTCACAGCTGCAACTAAAGTCAGTGGGAATTGTGCTTCGAGCATTTCAAGTGGTCTATAGTGAGGAGATTAATATGTATGTCTTCAGAGAAGGATTTTACCAGCATGCAGTAAATAAGGCCTAAGCATCAAAAACTCTGCTTTGACCATTTAAAAGTAGTATATAATGCTAGGTTCTCTGAAAAAACAGGTCCAAGACATCTCAAATTAGTGGATACCTTAGACCAGGGGTCGGCAACGTTTGGCATGCGGCTCGCCAGGGTAAGCACCTTGGCGGGCTGGTCCAGTTTTATTTACCTGCTGACGCGGTAGGTTCAGCTGATCGCGGCCCCCACTGGATGCGGTTCACCATCCCGGGCCAATGGGGGCGGTGGGAAGCGGCGCGGGCGAGCGATGTGCTGGCCGCAGCTTCTTGCCACCTCCATTGGCCCGGGACGGCGAACCGCAGCCAGTGGGGGCCGCGATCGGCCAAACCTGACGCGTCAGTAGGTAAATAAAACTGGCCCAGCCCGCCAGGGTGCTTACCCTGGCAAGCCGCATGCCAAACGTTGCCGACCCCTGCCTTAGACCTTAAACTCTCTGCTTCAGGTTCCCATCTATAAAATGGAGATAACACCTCACCTCACAGAGGTGTTATGAAAATAAATTCATTAATAAATGTGCAGCCTTCAGGTACTAAAGTGGAGAGCACCCTAGAGGAGACAATGAAGAAATTAGTAATTCTGTCTTCAGAGCAGGGTTTGACTAGAGTGCAGTAAATAAATTCTATGGTTCCACATTGAACAAAGAGGAGAAAAATATTGAATAGCTACTCATTATGCGAGCAGCCTTCATTCTTGTGCTCTTCGTGAAGCAGGGATCCTATGGAAAAAAATAACAGGTGATCATGTAATTACAGACTGTGTCTTAAGGCATATGCACAAGGGAGCTGAATTATGGTGAAGGCAACCTTAATTCGGGCATTTCCTAACTTTTGAGGACTTGACTTTACAACCTTAAGGTAGCTTTTGTGTGTGTAGTACATTATTATGTCTCCTAGATAGGGCATCTTTAACATTTTGCATTTAAACAGAAAAAAAGAACGTATCTCCCCTAATTCATCCCACTCTTATCTCTGCTAAGGAAATGCTGATAGAACTGGCCAGATTCATCATCTGCTTCGATTACCTGATGCTCCCACTCTGACATCTCTGCCTAAGCTGTGGGTACAATGGTGGGGGGTATCGTGGAATTGTCATGGCTCCCTGATTCTCTGGGCCAACCTGCAACAGCCTAGGGGCCGCTCTAGACCAGGGGACCACACAACAACTTGGTCATTTCTGGATTGCACTGAGCTCAGGCTATGACTCCAACGCACCTCTCCCTATCCAACAATGCCTCTAAGCAGAAGGCAGCAGGGGTGGAGGTGGCAGTGACTATACATTCCTTGGGACACTCTCCCACTATGGGAAGACACAGATAGGATCATGTGGGAGATGCCTGCTCCTTTTGTACCATATCCAGGGAGTCCACAGCTGCCTAGTTTCACTGGCTTTAGCCAGTACCTCTCTGCAGCACTGGAGCAATACAAAGCGGTCAGAGCAGGGCTGAGACCCTGACCTGATGGTTGGGTTCTGTTCCTAGATCTTACTGACTTCCAGCATGACCTCATGCAAGCCACTTCCCAGTGCCCTCTCTGTGCTTGTTTCCTCCTCTGAAAATTGGAAATAATAAGCAGTTTTATTGTCAAGCTTAATCCATTAATGTTTTTGAAGTGCTAAATCCTCCAAGGGTGAGTGCTATCATGGAAGTATAAAACAGTATCATCGCCTTTTATTCCTAAAGATGATTAACCCAAAAATGTGGTCACTGAAAAGCCCTGCAGGGTGAATTTTCTCATTTCCTGATTATGAAGCTTGGAGTACAATGCTAAGTACTTGAACATAAGAAGCTCCCTGCAGTTTACCTCCATACATTCTGAAATAGCTGGGATCTAATGGCAATCTTGTCCGATGTCCACAGTTCAAAACAATCTCTTTAGTCAACAATGGAAAGCAAGCTCTGTGCTTGATTACACATAGCAGGATGAATGTTCTTAGCTTTAAGAAAAGACATGTCCAGTTCTGCTGATCTGTGGTGTGAAGGCTCTTTCCCCTTTCCTCAAGCTCCAGACATTGTAAAGACTTAACTCAGACACATCTTTCCCCCAGAATTCGATTCCAGCTAAACATTTTGCAAACAACAAACTTTACACCACTTCTATCCTGAGCTGCCTTTCTTTGAATCCAAACTCCCGTTTTATCCTATGGGAGACTGTGGACTAACAACACTGAAATGGGAAGCCCTGTCTTAAAATGTTAGTAAAAGAGAAATAAAACCAACATTTTCAAGGCAATTACTGTAAACCTGCGATTTCCAGTTTAATCCCCCAAAGCTGTCATTGGGGTGTGCTGGAAGAGTGCTGCATAGCTGCTCTATTGCATCATTTTCTTCCCCGTCCCTTGCTGACATTATAGTGAAACAATGGCTTAGTGCTGTGCCAGGGAGAATCAAAATAGATGAAGGCAGATCTAAGTGTCAGGAAATGAAAGTGTAATTGAAAAGACATCCTTAGATTTGGAGCCTTCATGTGCATTTGGGATCTGATCCTCCTCTGATTTACCTGAGTTTTACAGAAGTGAAGAAACTCCTGATATTCACAGTATAAGCAGTGGATAATTAGGCTTCCAAATCTTTTAAATGTGTTACTTTGTTCATTTAGGCTTCAGGAAAGCATGCCTTGTGTGAGCAAACCTGCAGCCAGACCAGGGCTGCTCACTCAGCTGCACTGACTCATCCTGTAAACAGAACCTGCAGTAACATAAGAATATAAGAATGGCCGTACCAGGTCAGACCTAAGGTCCATCTAGCCCAGTATCCTGTCTACTGACAGTGGCCAATGCCAGGTGCCCCAGAGGGCGTGAACCTAACAGGCAATGATCAAGTGATCTCTCTCCTGCCATCCATCTCCACCCTCTGACAGACAGAGGCTAGGGACACCATTCCTTACCCATCCTGGCTACTAGCCATTAACGGACTTAACCACCATGAATTTATCCAGTTCTCTTTTAAACTCGGTTATAGTCCTAGCCTTCACCACCTCCTCAGGTAAGGAGTTCCACAAGTTGACTGTGCGCTGCGTGAAGAAGAACGTCCTTTTATTTGTTTTAAACCTGCTGCCCATTAATTTCATTTGATGACCCCTAGTTCTTGTATTATGGGAATAAGTAACTAACTTTTCCTTATCCACTTTCTCCACATCACTCATGATTTTATAAAATCAGCCCTCAGGCACGTAAGCACATGTGTAGTTTTAAGGGTGTACTCAAGTCCCATTGAAGTTGGTAGAGCTTAAGCGTATGCTTAATGTTATAAGTACATCCTGGCATGCTTTCCTGATTAAGGATGAACTGATGCACATGTTTATGTGCTTTCCTGAACTGGGGCCTTAATGACTCCTGAGCAGTGCCCGACAGAAGCAAAGAATGCCTTCTGCACCATCCATCCGACACATTCCTGCAATTATCAGAATGGTGAGGAAAGACCATGGAAAAGTATAAAGCACTGGCTGCGAATATCGTAGAGAGGGGGAAGACTTATTTAATGTTCTTTAAAAATAAAGCACAGGATCCTGTGTGAAGTGAATGGGAGACAGGAACCCTCAGCCCCTTGCCAGAGGCGTTTAGCTTCTCACAGAGTTGGGCCTAGTTTTATTTCACACACAGCAATATGACTCCTCTCTCGGGGCACAATCTTGAGACACACAATGCATCTACAGCCTCCACTGAAGTAAATGGGAGTTGTGGGTGCTCAGCACCAAATACATATCTGATCACACATAATTGTGAATAAGTCGATCCCTATTTTCTGTCATAACAGGACCCGAGAATCCCTCTCCCAATGTCTAATGTAATGCTCCTGAATGCCAACAGAGGAAGGGATCACACTCAAGTCAACTTAGGTCCCAGAGGTAGGTTTTGTTTAAACACATTTGAAGAGATACGTTTCTAAGACTGCAGTTTTCAGTAACTGAAGCAATTTATGGCCTGATCATGCCTCGGGAGCCTCTAACACAGATTCCTGCACTCATGCAGAATCCTGCTGAAGGCACAAGTCTGATGTGTGTGGCTCCCAAGGCAAGATCAAAGCCTTAATTTTCAGGAACAAACATTACCCTCCGGGTGGTTATTCTGTTAATGATTTGCTTAGTGCCAACGATGTGCTGTGGAGTGTGCAATACACAATATTAAAGACAGTCTGTGCCCTGGGGACTATCTAATGGACAGACAAACAGGACGGGACACACTGGGAAATCTAGATGAGAGGACAGATGATTTAGGGAAGTGGGTTTAACTAGTGCACCTCCACATTTAGAGCAGGATTTCATTACGGATCTGAATCTGTATTTCTTGTATGTTCAAAACTCTGCTGAAGTCACAGAAGTTTTGACTCTGCAATAGGGTTACCATATTTGAATATTGGAAAAAGAGGACATTCCATGGGGCCCCGTCCCCACCCCAACTCCGCCCCTTCCCCGACCCCATTCCAACCCCTTCCCCAAAGTCCCCGCCCCAACTCCACCCCCTCCCCTGAGCGCCCCACATTCCCCCTCCTCCCTCCCAGCCACACGAAACAGCTGCCCGAGCGCTATCGGCTTCACAGTTGGCCGGGCAACCCCCATACCTCCAGGCCCTGCACCCCCACCGGGCGCTTCCCCAGCGCAGCAGCAGCCGGAGACGGGAAGCGGGAGCTGCAGGCGGATTCCCCGGCAGCGGTGGCTGCTGCTGCTCCCAGACACCTCAGCTCTGTGCAGCTGAAGAGCCGAGCTGCCCAAGCGCTACCGGCTTCACGGTTTGCCGGGCAGCCACCAGACCTCCAGACCCTGCGCCCCTGGCCAGGCGCTTCCCCTCCTGGGCTCCGGCTGCTGCTGCGCTGGGGAAGCGCCTGGTTGGGGGCTGGAGGTCTGGGGGCTGCCCGGCAAACCGTGAAGCCGGTAGCGCTCGGGCAGCTCGGCTCTTCAGCTGCACAGAGCTGAGGTGTCTCGGAGCAGCAGCACCCACTGCCGCTGGGGGGAATCCACCTGCAGCTCGCAGCCTGCCAGAGCACGCTCTAAGGTAAGCCCGGGACTGGGGCAAGGATGCCAGCAAAGCTGGGATTATTTTCCCGGACATGTTCGGCTTTTTGGAAATTCCTCCCAGACAGGAATTTGAGGACCAAAAAGCCAGAAATGTCTGGGAAAATCCGGACGTATGGTAACCCTACTCTGCAAGGAATGCAGGATGAGGCCCAATGGCTCTAGAGGACTGGAAACCTTGCAGTTTGTACAACATAATGTATTTATTCCATAGTAAATAGGTTAAAATAACTGCCCAGGCTTTCTTCATCTACTCATCCCTATATTTTTATTAGCAGAGATCTAGCATATAATTTGACTCCACATTTCCAAACATTCCTCTGAGAAGAAAGAGTGAGGGTTGGGGGAGGGCCTGCGCTGAGAATTCTTTGCAGAAGTCAAAGGGACTGCAGACATGAATAAAGTTACACTCCTGTGCATTTGCTGTACCAGGCCTCCTCATCTACTGGAAACCTGCAGAGCAGATACGTATCTTAAAGGACATAAGCCATCAGATATAAAAATATCACATTCACAGAGACTGCCCAAGCTCTTTTTAGGCAAAGAAAAACAAAACAAGAAGCCTGCGCACTTCCATGTTCAGAAAATATAAATATGATGTCAATTTAAAAATAAACCTTAAGGTATGGACAGGAGTTCGTCTCGTTTAAGCAACCCTTTAGAGACCTGAGTGATTAAATAGAGCATGATCTGAAGTCTAAAAAGGATGGCTACTTCTGTGCATTTAAGCAATATTTAGTTAGTGTGCCACATGCCATTTGGTGGAGAGTAGAAGAAATATCAATTGGGCCTAGTAATCCCCATAGAACTCCTGGTCTTTATACAGCCTCAAAATCAATGAGAAGTGCACTGTTCCATAGCGCCACATTCTGACAGTCCTGCGAATGCTGAGTAGCACCTTAAACCAAGGGTACAGCTATTGACTCCCGTGAGACCACCTGTGAAGTCAGGTGCTATTCAGTGAAAAGGTATCAGAATCTGGCCCATCTTAGCTTCCTGTCATTTATCCAATAGAATAGTTTATCCCCAATTTATCTCAATTGTGCCCATTTTCTAAATTATCTTGACAATTATCCTTGAAGCAACACTATGTGTAATTAAAAGGACTTGATTAAATTTTATATTTTTTCCACTTTTATGAACGATTGACGTTTCAATGCATTATTTTCCTCTTGGTATCTGAAGAAGGACAATTCAATACTCACAAGTAGAATAAATATAATAAAGACCAAATCCAATTATAACTACTGCACAAACTGCCAATTTGACATTTACACGAGCAGAAGAAGGTAAGCACTGCTCTTTGTACGTTTCCCTTTGATGTATTTGCCATTTAGCCATTAATATTTAATAGAACAAAAGCCCTCTCTGGTGGTAGACTTCAGTAACTACAATTTATTTTATTTTATTTTTACTAGGTTTTTGTTTTTAAGCAGTTAAGCAGTAGAGTTGCAAATTCATAATGTAACCAACTAAAATATTTTATAAAAGATCACCATAGATTATCATTATTGACTGGTTCATAGCAGATATTAAGCACTAATATGTCGGAGCATGGCTTTCAGAAACTATCTCACACCTTTAAAGAAATAGGATTTCCACAGTAATGCCACATGCTCTGTTCCTTAATACAATAATATAGAGTTCTTCCATATTTTCCTCTATAGGATGATGCTTGGAGCAAAAAAAGGCTAAAGACGAAAGAGTACTTGGATTTCCTTCACAAAATAGAGAGTTCGGAGCAGCTACCAAACAGGCCCTTCCAACCGAGTTTGCTGATCCATCCATAGACCTGGCTGCCATAGCCACATAACTAGCTAATACTGGTAAAGATCTGGAGGCTGATCCTCAGCTGGCGTAAATTGTCATCATTCCACTGATTTCAACAGAGCCATGGCAATTTACCTGGTAGTGTATAATAGTAACATGGAAGTTAGTAATCATGTGTAAGAAAATAGATCTTCCCTTCCTTCCATGTTTTATAAATATATCCTCTCTTACCATCTGCTTTACCTACCTGAACAGGTTTGGGAAGGTCACAAATGCATGCTGCTACAAAAACACCCTTGGGCTAGATCCGCAAAAGGATTTAGGTGTCTACCTGCTACTTTAGGTACTTAAATCCAATATTTAGACCCTCAAAACTCCTACTCAGCTGCTGCCTAACCCCACAAACAGCTAAGTTTCTGCCAGTGGCCATGTGCAAAGAGACCTTAGTCCTGGTGTCACAAAGCAGCTTGGTGCCTAGCTCATGCCTAAGCCTCAGTGGGATTGTCAAACTAGGTATTCCAAAACCTAGCCTGCAGGTGGCAGTGACCCTATCCCCAATAATCCAGTGTTAGAGTACTCACCCAGGATGTGGGAGATCCAGGCTCAAACCCCCATTCTGCCCAAAAGGAACAAGGATTTGAACCCAGGGCTCCCATCTCCCAAATGAGCATCCTAGGTGATGGGGTATTCTGGGGTGGGTCTCTCCTGTTGAATATGTTCCATTGTATATAAAATACTCATTGGTCCAAAAAGAAAATGACAATAGCCAAGTGGTTAGCACACTTGTCTGGGAGACCCAGGTTCCGGTCCCTGCTCCAAATCAGGCAGAGTGGGGATTTGAACCTTACTTGGTCTCCCACACTGCAGGTTACCAGTCTAACCACTTGGGGATTGGGAAGGGGGCACACCATCACCGCTTTTTCCTCAGATTTTCCATGAGAAAGGGCTGACCTGGCTTAGACACCTAACTCCAGGAGAGGGTTCATGGCTATGAATCCTAAGCAGAGATAGGCACCTAATTCTCTGAGATGAGCAGGGTCCAAGCCATACTTCTCTCCTAAGTATTTCCTGTTGGCTAGCTTAGGCAGCTCCCTGC
This sequence comes from Trachemys scripta elegans, assembly GCF_013100865.1. Classification (NCBI taxonomy): domain Eukaryota; kingdom Metazoa; phylum Chordata; order Testudines; family Emydidae; genus Trachemys; species Trachemys scripta. The sequence goes on along the minus strand of NC_048298.1, from coordinate 175,349,793 downwards.
CCAGCATGCGGGCTTCTGTGATCCTTTTCTTAGGCACCTATCTTTCCCCATATATTGTATAGGGAGCCTGGGCACTTAGCTCATGGCTGTGAATTCCACTAAGCAGCATGGTGCCTAAACGTTTAGGCAGTGCAACACTCAGCCTAAGTCCCTTTGTGGATCAGCCCCTTTTCCCTAAGCCACAACCCAAGCCATGGAACTTCAATATTGTCCCCTAACGTGTATGTAAATGCATTTTTGTTGGCTACTATACAATTACCTCTGACCCCTATAAGGAGACATGCTATGTATACTGTGACCATCTCGCTATTAGGCATTCTGTTGGCCAGTTTTCACTTTACCCTCCTGTCTTTTAGCTGTAGTGAACCATGATGTAAGGGAGTGCAGTGGTGAGCAGAATCATTTGTTAATTTAAATGATCCTATTGTACATTTTGACGTGTCAGGATACACCCAATTCCAAAGAGCCTCAGAGAGGCTGGAATTCTGTACGCCAGGGGTCGGCAACCTTTCAGAAGCGGTGTGCCAAGTCTTCATTTATTCACTCTAATTTAAGGTTTCACGTGCCAGTCATACACTTTAACATTTTTAGAAGGCCTCTTTCTATAGCTCTATAATATATAACTAAACTATTGTTGTATGTAAAGTAAATAAGGTTTTTAAAATGTTTAAGAAGCTTCATTTAAAATTAAATTAAAATGCAGAGCCCGCTGGACCGGTGGCCAGGACCCAGGCAATATGAGTGCCACTGAAAATCAGCTCACGTGCCGCCTTTGGCACACGTGCCATAGGTTGCCTACCCTTGCTGTACACATTGACTCCATTTCAGGGATTCATCAAATCCCCAAATAGGTTATCACAGAAAATAGAATATATCTCTCATCATTCTGTTTGTGTACTGCTGCATGCAGATTTTATATTTACTTGTCTATATAGTGCACCAAGGCCTGATCTAGCAAATCACATGCTTACCTTTAAGCACGTAACTTCAATGGAACTGCTAATATGCATAAGCTAAATATGTGCTTAGGTGCTTTCCTGGATCTGGGCCTGGACCTAAACACCTTGGAATGGAGCAGTGGGGACCAAGAGACTTTATAAGGAAAGCTATTAATTATATTATTTATTACAGGCTATCTACAAACAAACACTTGGATGTCTTTAGCAAACCAGGAAGTGCTAGGGGATTTCAAGAAAAGAACATTTGTTTTATGAAAGTTCAGGTGTCATTATTTATATCTGCACACAGAGAGCATGGCTGGCTGGCTCATTTGGAAACCAAATCTGTGAATAACTCAGTTTTTATTCTAGCTCTGGAATTCAGCTTTAATATGTAGTAGCAGTGTCCCGGGATTTCAGGGCTCCCTAAATAGCTGTGGCCTTGAGGTCCCATAGTCCTTTTATCAGGACCTGCCAACATATTTTCTGGTGTCTGTGTCTTTTGTACACAACTCCTTCTGTGTTCAAAAGATACAAAATCTGGTGTTCATGTTATGTTTTGTTTTACATTCCTGACAAAAATATTAGATTCCCCCCACCCATCCCACAGAAGCAAATTGGCAGACATCAACAACACACAGTGATTATATTATATATATAGAGAGAGTGAAAATAGATATTTATATTACCTGCCTTGAAAACACATCTAAACAGCTGTCATTGCATCAGAGATACAAATTAGTGTTAGGGCACTGGTAAAGGTTGCAAAAAAGGAGTGATGTAATACCTACCATGTGGCACGTTATAATCAGCTGGAGAGGTCATTTAAAAAATAATTGATTTTAATGCATTTTGCCAAACTTGACCTCATTCCATCTAAGCAATTTGGAGGTCTAAGTCTCCCTGTCACTTTTCATATTCCTGTATTCATTGCTGAAAAGGGTGTCTGACCTAGGACAGCACACATGCAGAAACATTTTTTTGCCTATTTCAATAATAGCCTTAAACTTGACTATGTCCTTTTCTTCTTCTTATATAATATTAACCTCCCGCAGAGCCCAAATAATAGGTCCTCGCTGGGGCTATCAGAAAGAGAGACTGGGATGGGACATAGAATTTTTGTATGACTGAATCAAAGGCTAATTATTTTCATCTACAATCAACTGCATTTTAACTGAACTTGGGACTAAGCTTCAAACAAGTTCATTCTTGTTCCAGTTGCCCTCAGTGGCAAGTATCATTGATTTTAAAGGGAACAGGTCTGGGCCCAAAGTTTTTATCTGTATTCAAGCTTGTCCACAAGGTGGGGATGTCTGTATCCAACATTTTGAATCAGCCCATTCTAGAGGGAGGCCAGCAGTGAAGTTTAGATCTGGACTTCACTACGTTTAAGACTGTTTGGTTCCAGGGGGTTAATTCTTGTCCGTCTCTTAAGTTTCATCATTCCTGCCCAAATTCATTCCTGCCCAACCCACTGGCTGAAAAATTTAAGACTCCCACTAAAGCCTGCCTTCCTTCCACCCCAAAGCTTTAATTGATTCCTATACCGACAATGACCACAAATGGCCACACTTTGAAAGTAGAGTGTGAAAGTGGGATCTTTAATTCCTTGTTACACAAGCCACCTGGACCTTAGCTCTGGGTGCTTAGCACTAAGTGGCACTAATACTCATCTGCACACTCTCTAAAGAGGTGGAGAATGTATGGAGTTTTGGCTTCATCTATTCAATGCATCTGAGCCAGCATGAGGTGTGGAGAAGTAATTTCACGCTGGTTCAGGCTAGCGGTAGATGACTACCCCCAGGGAACAAGGAGGAAGTAGGGAAGGAATTATGGCTCAGAGGGTCACAGAGCCTATTGAGCTATTCATGAGACAGAACTAGTCCTAATTGATACTTGTTTTTATATGTAGCGTAATGACTGCTAGTGCCACAGCAATAAGCATAATTAGGGCCCTATCAATTTCACGGCCATGAAAAACATGTCATGGACCATGAAATAAGCCCTTCCTTGTGAGATCTGATCTCCCCCCCGTGCTGCTTCGAGCACCCCAGCCAGGGACTCCTAGCTGCAAGTCCTGGCCAGGCTGGGGAGGGACAGGACTGAACCTTCCCCTGCACAGCTGCTCCAGGGGTGGGGAATCAGACTCACCTCTAGGTATCTTTTGGGTTGGGACCCCACAGTTACAACACTATGGAATTTCAGGTGTAAACATCTGAAAACGTGAAACTGACCAATTTTAAAACCCGCTGGCTGTGAAATTGATCAAAACGGACCATGAATTTGGTAGGGCCGTAGGCATGATATAAAAGGTGTTAAGTAAAACTAACATATCCTTCATACCCGGCCACACTAACACCGCCATATGCTTTCCAAGTAGAAACAGATTTAATTTAGCAATCTGCACTGCCAGTATTACGGTAACAAAACTCCTCTTCCAATACAGGTAAAACATAGATAACTCACAGTGAGAGCTCCAATGTAACTGTACGACGGCCAGAGACATACTAGTAACTCTGATTTTCTTTACATCATCTGATACAAGACAATGTAAACTGCAATGGACATTCAATGCAGTAACTTCCAAATCGCAGAAGTGTTTAAAAGCATACAAAACTACCGTAAATCCAAATCACAAATTGGACTACTTCTCACTTCCAATCCTAACTCCTCTGAAAAGCTAGCTATTAATTTTCAGTTGCTTAGTTATAAAACATACAATCTGTTGCCTAGCCACAAATACTGTCCAAATTAATCTCGATTAGTGTGTGAAGTAACTATCAAGTGGCAATTCTTGAAGGAACACAGGATTCTAAATAAAAATATTCAAGTAGCAAATTAGCTTCAGTTTGAGCTGTCTGCTATATTATATAAAGTATCTGCTTCTAATCCAAATTTCAGATCAGAAATTCACCATCTGATCTGCACTGGAAATATCTGCTGCTGTGAATTGTTTTCAAGTGGCACAGTACATTATTTTCCACTATATACACTTTTATCTCCAGAAACAAACGGATACAACTGTTTTTCCAACAACCCAGATTAAATCAAACAAAGAGAGATTCACACCATTTTTATAGACTCTCCCCATGGAACTAAACCAAAGATTATAATAAACACCTTTCAGTGCAGAGTTCTGGCAGTCATGCACCCAATGTATGAAAGAAAAGTTCATAGGTTAAAAATGTTGCTACAGTTCCATAATCCTACCCCCTACTCCACAGGGCTTCAATTTCCTTCCTCTCCCCACTCAGTTATATAATTCAGTTAATTGGTGCCTCCATTTATTAGTATACCTTTCCTCTTCCTCGCCTGTATACAGTTGTAACGAGGCGTTCTGGCGGGACCCAACTGAGAGTGCCAATTTAGGACCAATTGCTTAAAACAGGGCAGTTACAGCCCAAGGCTGGGGTTTTTCCACTCTAAGACAAACCAAACCAGCCAAAGAGGACTTTGGTCTCACCCCCACTGGCTAATCACAAGTTACACAAGTAATTCCCTAAAACACTCCAGTTTCCAAGTATCACCACCAATGCCACTCGTTATGGGGACAAATGGTTATGAAAACCAATACCCCATTAAAAGAAAAAGGGTTCTCCTGATCCCACAGGACCAAGCCCCAGACCCAGGTCAATATACAAATTAGATCTTACCCACAAATTACGCTGTTGCTAATCCTTTAGAATCTAAAGGTTTATTCATAAAAGGAAAAAGATAGAGATGAGAGTTAGAATTGGTTAAATGGAATCAATTACATACAGTAATGGCAAAGTTCTTGGTTTAGGCTTGTAGCAGTGATGAAATAAACTGCAGGTTCAAATCAAGTCTCTGGAATACATCCCTGGCTGGGATGGGTCCTCAGTCCTTTGTTTAGAGCTTCAGTTTGTAGCAAAGTTCCTTCAGAGGTAAGAAGCAGGATTGAAGACCAGATGGAGGAGAGGCATCAGCCTTTTATAGTCCTTTCCAGGTGTAAGAACACCTCTTTGTCCTTACTGTGAAAAATTACAGCAAAATGGAGTCTGGAGTCACATGGGCCAGTCCCTGCCTACTTTGCTGAGTTGCAAGGCATATCTGCCTTCTCTCAATGGGTCAATTGTATAGCTGATGGTCCTTAATGGGCCATCAAGCAGGCTAGGAAGAGCTAACACCAACTTGTCTAGGATGTTTCCCAGTAGCATAGCATAAGTTTGAAATACAGACAGTATAGAGCCAATATTCATAACTTCAACTACAAAATTGATACACACATATAGCCAGCATAATTATAACCAGCAAACCATAACCATGTCTTAGACACCTCCTTTGACCCCCTTTATGCAAGATTTGGTGCCACTACAGGGCTTTGGTTGCATCCATGTTCTATATGGTCCCAGTTTAAAATCAATAACGTGACAACAGTGCATACCACATCAGGAAGGAAGAATGCCCTTGTGCACTGTACTGAGATTTGGGCAATCTGGGTTCAGCTCCTGGCTCTGCCACAGTCTCTTCTGTGCAACCTTGGGCAAATCACGTCATCTGTCCGTACCTCCGTTCCCCATCTGTAACATGGGGATAATAGTAGGTGTGCTCTTTCTCCGACCATTTGTCTGTCTTGTCTATTTAGACTATAAATTCTATAGGGCAGGGACTTTTTCTTATTCTGTATGTACAGAATGTAGCATAAGAGGACCCCAGTCTCAGCTGGTGCTCTAGAGGCACTACCACAATATAAATAATGGTAATTGCAATGTTAATTAGTAAATGTTAAGGTTAGTCATGGGTTTAAGTGCTTAGCTGGACTGGGTCCTCAAAGAGGAAAATTATATGATTCTATTCCACTAACTTTTTATTTTGTGCCCATCATCAAAGAGAGATAGGAATAACTCATCTTCTCTCCTTGAGATTGAGAGTCTCTTCCTAATCTTCCAAAACAGAGAGAACCCAAAAACAATGGAAGTTTAACATGGAGTTGTGTTTGCTTTGCACAGCTAAGGCCCTGACTCACAGCCCATTGACTTCAGTCCAATCTCAGTGACTAGAGCAAGATTATGTGGTGAGTCAGTCAGTACTGCATCCAGGAACAGAAATCAGGATTCCTGGCTCCTACTTCCCTGCAATGGACTAGAACAGGGGTCTCAAACTCAAATGACCACGAGGGCCACATGAGGGCTAATTCATTGGCCCGAGGGGCGCATCACAGACACACACACCCCACTGCCGCCAGCCCTCCCTCTTCCCACCCCTTCCCTGCCCCACCCCAACTCCGCCACCTCCCTGCCTCCAGAGAGTGCATGAGAGGTGTGGCAGGGGCTCAGGGTAGGGAGTTGAGGTGCAGCAGGGGGTTGAGCTGCAGAAGGGGTGTGGGATGCAGTAGGGGGCTCAGGGCAGGGAATTGGGGTGCAGAAGGGGTGTGGGATGCAGCAGGGGGCTCAGGGCAAGGGGTTGAGGTGCAGGCAGGGGACTCAGGGCAGGGAATTGGGGTGCAGAAGGGGTGTGGGATGTGGCAAGGGGCTCAGGGCAGGGGGTTGAGCTGCAGGCAGGAGGCTCGAGGGGGGCAATCCCACAGGTGTAGTTTGCCCACCCCTGGAGGTAGGCTGCGGGGGCGGGCATGGGTTGCTCGGCAGGCCGCAGGAAATAGCCCCGCGGGCCATGTGTTTGAGACCCCTGGACTAGAAAATACTTCCTCTCCTCCTATAACACATATATGTAAATACTATTGCAAACTTCAAATACTAAAAAATCATGAGTCAGGCCTCCCAAAATCATGAGATTGCCTTAAAAATCATGAGGTTTTTGTTAAAAAATAATACTTTTGGAATTCTTTTTCCTTGCCTTACCACATGAAAGATAAAAGTTGACCTTTTTTTTTGGTTTGTTTTTAATAAATGAAAGTTGCCTATTTCACACACACTCAATTCCAGCACCTAGGGCCTTAAGAAAAACAAGCAAATATGGCAAGACTCATGATACAATTGCGAGATCTGGCAACCCTGTGTAAATGTCTGTATATTTGGTTTTAGAATCAACAGATACTTGTTAAATTGAAAAATAATTAAATAGGTAAACTTTATGGCATGATTTGGCTTCATATAAGTGAAGATAGAAAAGAACCAAGACAATACCACTTACATTTAAAGAAATGCTACGAGTCAGAATTACAAATTGAGGACAAGATTGGTGAGGGGAGAAATATTTTCAGGTTTCAGAGGAAGCTTTAAGTCATGGATAGGTAAATATATATGGGTGCGTAGGTGGGTGACCAGCACTTTTGCACAGCAGGAAGATGATCTATGACTGGGATGCCTAGGTGATGCCATAATAAATAACAATAATAGGCATTTTTAAGAAGTCCATTAACATTTTCTTTCCCCCATCTATAAATCCTTGACTTTCATAAACAGCCTCCTAGAGACCCTCCTGGAGTGTGATGGATTTCCCAGTCTGCAGAAGTGAATGTTTTTCATAGTGCTCCTGAGGACAGCTTCAGAATCAGAAAAACATTGATCCCCATAGGGGGCCGGCATTCATCACTCACCACGTTCATAATGAAGCAACAGTTTTCATTCTCAACTACATCCTGATGATGCCTGAGCAGATGAATCCTTTGGATTTGGATTGCTTTGTTGTTCAGTTCTACTTGATCAAATGAGACCCCCCACAAAATCAATACTCTGTTGAGTTCAGCAGCAAGGTACATTTCATGTCTTTGCTCCCTTTGATTCAGAATCTATTTTTGCCTAAGAACTGTATTTGTGCAGACATTAAAAACAAATTAACTGTGATTCTAAATGAGATTTCCTATTGCAGTAAATGTTTGTCCTACTTTAAGAAGGGTTTCTGTTTCAAATACTTATTATGATAGCGAGGAAATAAATGAGGAAAACAAATTGGCATTAGGTAATTCTCCTTTTTGACTGGCTTCTGGCTGTTCTTAGTAGTAGTATTATTCCATCATGTAATTGGCTAAGGAGCACTCCTAATCAGGCAATCATCAGGTAATCCCTTTACAAGCCCTGAATCATTAGCCATATGACTCTCATTTCACAGAAACAACATTTCAAAAGTGAAGCTATTCAAGAGCATAGCCACATTCCTTCATCGGCATCTGAGGCCTTTGAGATGGGGAGGTATCCTAGCTACATACTTATTGAACACCACATTCCTGTTCCACTCTTCAGCTGGAAAACTCATTGACAGATCAGTGGATCTGACCCTTGCTCCTGAAATTACAGAGCTTTTGTTTTGGTTAGATTAATTACACAAGAATGTAAGGCATTCCACTACCACATTTCCACAGCTTGAAGAGCTATGAAAATCCCAGCAAGCACATAGGCCTATCCAGCACATAAAATGACCTGCTCTAAAAGCCTTCTCCCTCCCCCCTTCCATCAGTCCCTGACTCTTGATGTTCCATGACCAAAAGTTGTACAGCCTCCCACTGGGCAGCACTCTGCATGCTTGGGACTCTCACTGAGATATAATTACAAAGTGAGGACAAAATGGAAAGATCTGCTGTGCTAGGATACCGTGATATCCTTGTGACGAAGATGCTTGGCCACTAGGAAATGAAACGAGAACACTCAGCTCGTTTCATATAAGCCCCAAAGCAGCCGTCTGTCAGTAATAACATATGGTCATCATTAATTTGGGGTGAATTCAAACTGACAATCGACGGACTAAAGACTGGTAAATTACCAGTCCTCTGAGCTGTCTAGTCCCCCAGTTTCTTACTTGCTTACAGGCATTTCTTGTAAATTTTATTTTTAGGGACTCATGCACTAGAACACTGCAAATGTGTAGCTTGCAAACAATGCAGGTGAAAGCTGAAATCCCAGCAGAATAACTGTTTCCATAGAATAAAGATTCCCAGGAATATATTTATGCTGATAAGTAGTTTTGGGGGAAAATTAAACCTATATGATGGAGCTAAATTTGCTGAACATTTCCATTTACTATTTACATACAGGGCATCCTGTTTGCAAAAATACTAATGTTCAACCAATTGAATAATCTTTCAGATTAGTCCCAAGTACTTTGTGAGGAGTTCTGTTCTGAGTGTCTCATACTCTAGAAGAGTTTGTTAAAATATGGAATATATTACTTCTGATTCATAAAAGAGAAATATTTTAAACCATATTTATCATGATTTTCTCTCTTCCCTTCACAGTAAATAGATGCAATAGAAAAATCACATGTACACAAATGCAAATCTTGTTCCATATTATAAATCTTCACTGGACCCAAATAAAATATAACAGTTGCAAATGCCATTGTTTGATTGAATTTGTACTAATTATCAAGTTGCATCAAAATCTATGCAAAAATATTAAAATGATCAAAATGGGAAAAGACTTCAATGTTGTTAAGCATTAGACATTCCATTAGATTCTTCCAGTTTAAGAAGTAATGGTTTGACACCAATATAGTCATGACTCTCCAATCTGTCACTACTCATATACAATCCTTACAAGCTTTTACATTGTACAGTGCTTCAGGGAGTAGATATTTGAATATTATACATAAAGAAATCAAATATAAAATGTGTCTGCATTTTAATACTTTCTGTATGCTATATGCCATAAGAGTTTTATTTTTATATTTAAGGATATTAGGAGGAGTATTTTTAACACAAATGGTCAGATGATCCATCACAATTGCTGCAGTATTCAACCCAGTGAGTGAGCCCTATCTTAATTGGCTTTAATTAATCACATTACTTTGGTGCTTCAGATTTCTGTGCATTACAGCATTTTTACTGCAGGCTTTCCTTCAGTGATTTATTCTTTAAATGTAAATCTTCCTGAAAATGCACATTTTCTGTACATGAATCATCTCATACAGGGAAAAGCCTAACTCATTCATAAATGACCCTCTTCTACATGAAAGATCATTGCCAAACAAATACATCTGGAACACACAAAAGACAAGCAACCACTGTCAATCTGCACAATCTTGCTACAAAATATTGTATTACTGTGCCTACATTTCCCAGTGTACTTGTGGGGTGTGGAAATCTGGAAGGATCTGCTGACACCCGAAAAGGCTGTCTAGCCCAGACATTTATCACAATAGGATAGTACAAGTATTTAGTTCTATATAGTGCTTTTCATCCATAGATTTCAAAGCACTTTACAAAGGATAGTCAATATAATTTTGGGTCAAATCCTACTTGTCTTACTCTCCCAAGGAGGGCCTTGAAATTAATGAGACTACTTGTGTGAGCAAGAAATCAGTCCCTCACAGTGTTAGGGTTACCATACGTCTGAATTTCCCCGGACATGTCCGGCTTTTTGGTGCTCAAATCCCCGTCCGGGGGGAATTTCCAAAGAGCCGGACATGTCAGGGGAAATAGGGAGGCATAAGCCAGGGTTCGCCCAGCTCCAGCACGATCCGCCGGGTCCGCAGCGCAGCCCAGCTGCCCCAGCTACAACGCTCAGTGGGGTGTCTTGGGCTTCCCTTGCGGGCGGGGACCCCCCCCGCCACTAGGGGACCCTTCCTGTGGCCCTGTGGCCCCGTTGCCCCGCGCAGCTCGGAACCCGGCGCCGCAGGAGCTGTTTCCCGTGGGGACAGACAGGCCAGGGAACGAGCTCAGCGGCAGGAAGGAAGCTGCAGCCAGGGCTGCAGGGACCCGCGCTGCCAGAGTGTCTGAAACCCCCAGCAGGCAGAGGCTGCCGGGTGAGTGGGGGAGGAGGGCAGGTGGGGGCATAGAGGCTGCAGGGGCAGGGCAGGTGGGAGGGTGCAGGGGCTGCAGGGCGAGTGGGGAGCAGGGCTCTCAGAGGCTGCAGGGGCAGGGGGGTGCAGGGGCTGCAGGGTGAGTGGGGAGCAGGGGTCACAGAGGCTGCAGGGGCAGGGGGTGCAGGGGCTGCAGGGTGAGTGGGGAGCAGGGAAGCACTTAGCAACCCCCAACCAAGATCAGAGTGGGAGGGAGGAGGGGGAATGCAGGGTGCTCAGAGGAGGGGGCAGAGGCTTTGGGGAAGAGGGCGGGGTTGGGGTGGGAAAGGGGCGGAGTTGGGGCAGGGCCAGGCTCCCGTGGAGTGTCCTTTTTTCAGTGTTGAAATATGGTAACCCTACACAGTGTGTACTTTCAGGTTAAATCTCCTAATGTAGCATATTGGTAGTAGCTTTTCTATTAGCAAAACTAATGCCCATAAGGTTAGCTACTGGCAATTTCTCTCTTTCTCCAGCTGCCAGACAAGGAGTCTGGTTAGTGTAGTCAAATAGGCATTTCTTACACAAAAACTTACCATGAGAATGCATTCAAATCACTGTGGTCCCAGTCTGTTTCCTCCACTCCTCCGCCCTCCCCCCATGCCATGCAAACACAGAGATCCCAGAGGGAATCCTCTGCACACATCTGCCAGTGGTACACAATTTCTGCAGGGTTCAGGGTCACCAAAGTGGGAGGCAGTGGAGACTGGCCAGGCTAAAAGAAGAGCCAGGGATTGTACATCATCTTCCTCTCCAGCCCCACAGAGATATCCCGAAGAAGACAATTGAGCCCCAAGGTGTATCTTTTCCACAAAGCCTTGCCACAGGAGAACAAAGGGCAGCTGTCATCTGGGGGAGTCCTTAACAGCACAGCTCTGATGGAAGTGTACTGCCAGGGAGCCAGGTAATCTACCAGGGACCAGAACCAGTACAGAGACAATGTCTCCACATAGATGGCCCTGCATCCTTTAGATTTACCAGGGTTTAAAACAGCCCCGCCAGAGGCCTTTTCTGCAGTGGGGAGAGCATCCCTGTATGGGATGATAGGGACGCACGAGAAGCTCATCGCAGAGATTTCCTTCCATTGAATCTTCTCCTGTGGCAAGGGATATGTGCATATATTTCCATAGTACTCCCCCAAAAGCATACGTGGTTTAGTCGTGTTCTATATTGCATTAATAACCAGTGGAGGAAGTGTGGTAAATATGGATGTTGTTTTGTGGGAGTAAATAACCCAGATCAAATTTTTGGAAACCAGTCTCTTATGCTTCCTTGACTTTTAATATCGGTTTCATGCAATTATGCTTTTATAGGCAACAACCGCAGATGAACTTAACAGAGAAACTTATCCATATGGCAGAAAAAAATCAAAATTAGAAATAAGGCACAGTATTTTAACAGTAAGGGTTATTAAATGTTGATACAAACTGCCAAAAGAAGTGATGGATGTTCCATCTCTTGATATCTTCAAATCAAGAGTGGATGCCTTTCTGGAAGATATGCTGTAGTCAATTCAAAAGTAACTATTGGATGAAATTTTATGATCTGTGTTCTAAGGAGGTCAGACTATATAACCTAATAATATCTTCTAGCTTAAAAAAAACAAAAACAAAAAACCACCACAACGGATCCATGAATACAGCTTGTTACAACCTGGCCCAGTTTCCCTCTGGACAGTCACCAGTCTGTTGGAAGAAGACCCGAACACTAGGTCCCACATGCTTCTAAGCCACCTGGATCTTGTCAGAGTCTAGTCACTCTTCTGCCTCTGGATTTCTAATGTGCACTTCCAGGCTCAGCCCTCTGGTTTGAGCCATTCATGGGGCATAGGGATCTCACCCCTTCTGTGAGTCCTGCCTGGATAAGTCTGTCAGTGCTTCAAGCTACACAGGGTCCATCCTGCCTCCTCATTTTCTCCTGGCCAGTGGTGATCGACAGAAGCCTCTTTCCTAAAAGCAGTCTGTGTTGCCTCTTTTTGCCATGTGCTCTACTGGCATGCTTGTCCCTTTCCCCCCTGGGATTCCTGTGTAGAGTCCATTGTTCCACAGGGATGGGTCAGTAGTTAAGAGATAATCAGAGTCAATGGCCCTACGTTGTTGTCTTGATGGCTTCTCAGAGATCATCCTTCAAAAAGGGGTCAAGCATCCTTCTTGTGAAGGGTAGCTGACTAGAGTACAACATTAACTTACCATGGGCAAGCTTAGATATGAGTTCAGCATAGGGTGACCAGATGTCCCGTTTTTATAGGGACAGTCCCATTTTTTGGGACTTTTTCTTATATAGGCGCCCATTACCCCCACGCCCCCATCCTGTTTTTTTTTTCCCACAGTTGCTATCTGGTCACCCTAGTTCAGCACATAACACAAAAAGAATACCTAATCCAAAATGGAGGTTGCAATTTGACACAGACATAGACTATTCTGTCTCACAGCTTTATTTGGACAGGTTCGCTTACCCTTCCACTACCTCCTTTGGCATAATTGTTTAGCCTAGGCTTCATGAAGTCTGTGCATTTTTTGGTTTATTGGTAAATGGTTGGTTTTAATAGTGATTTGATTAAGTGCACATTTATTGTCTCATAAGATAAAATACGAAACTGGTGCATGCATCATAGCATCTTTTACTAAAACAAATTACATACAACTTCCAACTAATAATCCCAGTCTAATAGAGTTGATCACAGTAATGAAATGAAACTCCACACTGACCAATATAAAGTAGTATACACTGATACTGTTCGCAAGACTGAATAAATAACAGAATTAAAGGAAAAAAATAGAAGTTTGAGTGAACTGAAACAAGTTGTCATTCTTGACATGGCCTTCACTCTGTGACATAGAAACAATATAAAAATAATTGCTTCAAACATAAAAATAAATATTAGACACCAGATACAATTTTCAGAAGCGCCTATGATACAAAGCCTCAGAAGTATTTGAGTGCCCAACTCCCAGATGTCCGAATACCTTTCAGGTTCTGGGCCTAGTGAGTGTATAGTTTCCCCAGACTGATGATAAAATCCTTTCTGCAATAATTGAGGAGTCTCTCTTTTTACACATCCTAAGAGTTCTAAAATGTAAGAGTGAATAATTATCATTTACTGATTTATATTGTGCCAATTGCATGCTATGTGTTGCATTGCTCTTCACACAAATGCAAGGAGAGCTTGTGTTCCACAAATACGTTGTTTTATTTTACCATAACATCCCTATACCAATACAGAACCAGCCTGAAGCTCTCCATTTTGCTCAGCAGTCACTGAGCCCTGCATCTAGATCCACCTGCCACATCCTTACTTAACAATAGCAGATCTTCCACACAAGTGTTTTGTAAAAAAAGGTCCTTGGACCAGAAAGTTTACATTGTAAGGCCCTGGTCCTGCAAGTAGTTTAGAAAAAGCAGATGTCTGCACCACCATGGAGTCAGTCCCATTTAAGTCAATGGAGCTACATACAGGAACAGGAGTCCACCTGCAGAGAGCAACTTGAGACACAAGAAGTCGTCAAGCAATTAGGTGGTGCAGTATGTCCACTACTTGTAACACCATGCCCCTGGTTGGGTCATTAGCATTGTGAACCAAAGTGTGGATCTGAAAGCCAAAGCCTCTACTACCTGAGCAGAAAGCTCCACATCTGTTAGCCAAGGCTGTATCAAGCTCATAACATTTATATGTGGCCAAGCCATCACCAGAGGGGGGCAGAGTACCACATTGAGGAAGGTTGTGGGGAGAGGGTGGGACATGCTTAACTCAGCATTTCCTGGTTTTCTGAGGTTTACACAGAAGGATTTGCCATTATGGAAGGATAAAAGGCACTGCCAGTCAACCTTAACTCTGTGTTAACCAAGTGTTGGGGGAGTGAATTGCTAGTTTCATGATTTTGGTTTGAGGTTTTATCAGATTTACTACTGCTTTGTTACCCCTAAGAGGCACATTAATATGGCTTTTGGAAAGTTGTGTTTTAAATATCAGGGAGGGGGTTCCAAGTGTAGAGGGCTGCACAGAAGGCAGCACAGAGAGGAGAGCGTTAGAAGGATGTGAAGGGAACAGTGAGGAAACAGCGATACTTCTGCATGGCGATCAAGTGCCTTGATGGTTGGCCAACAGTTGACACAGGGCAAGGGGAAATAACATTGGCAAGCAGTAGTCTCAAAAGTGGTGACAGTAGAATATCATGTTGCTGCAGGAAGCAGAACTATTCCATTCCCTTCCTTTGCCTAGAAATGCTTTCAGTGTTTACCACTGAAATTATTTTAACACGTGCAGCATACTTCAAGTATCTGTAGAGTGAATTATAATGTACACTGTGCATACACTATGTACTGAAAGCACTTTATGCCTTCAGTGCTAAGTAACTGAGGCTTTGTGCCACTCTTTCAGGTTACTGAATATCAGCACATTGGCATTATAAGATATAAGCCACCAATCCAAACCAAATGACAATATTCTTAACATGTTCGATTTCTCTATTTAACAGCTGTCACATGGAACAGTGCAGAGCACCTGGGTGAAGCACACATCAAAATCTCAGATATTTATGTTAAAAGTCAGGCGAGTTAAATTCCTGCTGCCAGTGCAGTTTGGCTTCTTTTAATCACATTAAATTGGCACTTCTGTTCCTGTGTATTGAAAGGCTCTGATTTCACTTTTTGCCTTTCAGGGGCTGCTAGAGATCCAATTTAAAATTAATTCTTCAGCGCTCCCTTGCTTTCCTTTTTAGTGAATCGTTTTTTATTTCATTCATGCACATTCTGTAACTATTAATAATTCAGACCCTGTTCCTGCAAAGGCAGGGTCCCACATGGAGCCTCACTGCAGTCAATGGGGATTTGCCCACCCCATTCTTTTTCCATGATCAGAGTCCTAGGGAAGTGGGGTGAAACACATTTGAAAACATTTTCAAGTTCTTGTACCTCCTCCTGATGATATCTGCACTCAGGATACCTCTACAGAGCACAGTGCTAATTAAAAGCATTTTACCATTTTTTATAGGTATTGAACAGGTGTTAACTGTTTTAAGATACCAAATTCAGTTCTTCTTATTCCCCTCCTTAGGTCCCTAAGTTGCAGCTCCTGTCTCACTGGAAACAGTGATGGGGAGCTCTTTGCCTGTTAGCAAATGGCCCATTTCAACAGTGTTTCTTCAGAAAAAGCTCTCATTGAAACTATGGCCCTGATCATGCAAACACTTATACTTATGCTTGACTTTATGCAGAAGAGGAGTCTCACTGACTGCAGTAAGCTAGACACACACGTGTTTGCAGGTTTGGGGCCTATGTGAGGGCCAACACTAGAGACTTTGTAGGTAGACAAAAAAAAATTTGGAGCAAGCAACCCCAATTCAGCTGTGCAGAGCCATGATAATATAAGATCAGAGGGCCAAGAGGGGGCCCAACAGAAGTTATTCTACAATGCAAGGGATGGAAAGACCAGTGCAGGGCAGGAGATGGGCAGGTGATCAGAAGGTATAAATAGAAACCAGAACCAAACAGATAGAAAGTGGACTGAATTTCATTAAAGGAGTAACACAAAACCTTCTTGCAACCCCCTGTAGTGCCTTGGATACCCAGGAGCTAAGGAAACAAGACAGTGGAAACAGCTCTTTAAAACCTTCATGTATTAATAGATGAAGATAAATGTTATAGTGATAGAGTGTGTTTGGCCGCAGTATGCTGGGAGGTGAGGAGACTAAAGTACAAGAAGTCTTCCAGAGCTTCCTAGCATGCAGGGAAATGATTGCACTAACTGCTTGTCACAGCCCCAGTTGCGATCTCCTTGCTGGACACTCACCAAGCTACTGTGTTTGGATCCCACCACACTGGGCCAGCATGCTCCTAAGTTCTGCTTGGTACTGACAGGCTCCAGCATTGTCTTTTTCTTTGGCCTCTCTGGCACACTACATGGGTACAGACTCTCTTGTCACAGGAGATGGGACCTCATAGTGAGGCTGACCAAGGACCCCAGGACACCCAGTTGCTTAAGTACAGCCTTTCTCAAAGCTTCAACCCTTGTGGGTACTGTTTTACAGTTTACCTCCCCAGGGACACGTGATTGTTAAAGCACATAACACAGAGACTTTGCAAAAGGGATTCTAAAACAACTATTCTTTACAGTAGTCAGTACAGAAATATACAGATCCAGGGAAAACAAAAAACACACCCACACACCATTACCTGCCTCAGTTTCCTCACCTCAGTGGTGTGTGCTTTGGGCTTCGGTCAGAGTCCTTCAGAGTGTCCAGGATCCTCCTCTTGCACAGCATTGCTTTCTGCTGCTGGTCTCTTCTCTGGCTCTAAAATGGCTGGTGAGAGAAGCCTCCTCTTATAAAGTTGCAAGTCCCCTGTCATGTGATCCTCTGATTGGCCTCATCAGGTGTTCAAAGTCCCCACCAGGTGCTCTGTTGCTAGCCCACCTTTCAGAACCAGTTTTCTTGGTTTGGCGCCCTTCTTTGTCCAATGCTACTTCCGTTTGAATTGGAGGTTATCAAGGTTTGACCATCCTCCATTTTTAGTCCTGTGTCACTACCCCTTGGAATTGCATCCCGGGGTGTAGGTAAAAAGACAACAGGCAAGGCAGACTAGTTTAGCACTCAAAATGGAGTTTGCAGTTGATAAAGACATATCCAGAGAGTTCATAAACTTAAACAGATTTCATAAATTGTACATAGACAGCTTTCCCAAAGTGTCACACACTACTACACCCCTTTAAAGGGTTTATCCTACATTCCTCCTGCCCACCAGGCATCTGCATCCTTCTGCTGGCTGGTCCAAGCAAAGAGGGGAAAAGAACCACAGCTCTAGCTACTCCTCACCCATCCCCATAAGGGTGATCTCAGTAGCAGTCCTGCCCTTCTCCACTCATAGGTGCTGCAGTTCTCTCTCAGGATGCATAGACTATACATAGCACTGCTAGGATTGGCTATGTCTGTGGGGTTACTGATTAGATTGCACTTTGCCAAAACTACAGCTGGGGCCATCCCTTTCTCCACCCCTCATCCCCCAGTACCAGGGGTGTCATTTCAGAAAAAATTAAGGGGGTGGGAGGCCAAGTTGTGTCAACATCCCTGATTTTGACTTCCTGCTAAGGCTGCAGCTTGCTCATGAGGGGTTAGTGGGCCTGTCCTGTCCTAAAAGGAGTGGGACGGAACATGCCAGTCCTATCCTGGGGAGTAATAGGGGTGGGGGACACTGCGGGGTTGCCTCACTGATGGCTAGCCCAGGGCAAGGATTGCGGCCTCCACACTTACCCCTGACCACACCACTGCTACTGCTTCCTGTCCAGCCAGTGGGGAGAGGAGGGTGTTGCTGACAATGCAGTGATTAGGAACCCTTGACAAGCCCGCTTTAGTTACCCCTGCAGGTCCTTGAGAGACCCTGCACCACCAGCTGGAAAGGAGTTATGAAAAATTCGGGAGGGGGAGGGGGGAGCACGCAAGGGCAAACCAAGGTCTCGGGGGGAGGGGCAACTGCCTCCCAGCCCCATAGCAAAGGTTGCCTCTTCCCAGCACCTCCCAAATCCAGGACAGTGCAGGTGTGACCCACACCCTCTGTTTGAGGGCACTAGAATGCACATACCCCCTCACCCCTTTATGTGGGGTTGGGGAAGAAGGACATTTCAGGGAAGAGCCAGTTCCAAGGGCTACATAAACTCAAAACAACAGGAGCAGACATGAGAAGCACCTCAGCAGGCAGGCACTGTTGGCACACTGATAATGTCATAAGACTGCTTTCTACAGTTTCCACTCTCTGCATTCCACTAATTGGCCTTTTGCTTGAAGATCTTCCCAACCCCTTCTCCCTCACAATCTCTTCACTTCAGCCTCACTCCCCCTGCCTTCTCTGCTCCCCCTGCCTGCCCTCTCCCCCTTTTCCTACTCCCTGCTATGATCCCTGTCACTTCCTTTGTTTTTCTCTTTAACTGATCCCCTCCTAATAAAACCCCACTCAAAGAATTAAAAGAACAAACATCACCCACTCTCTCGTCCAAAAATCATGGCACTAACATGAGGGTTGCTACAAACTGTCATACTGTTCGCTCTGCTGGAGTGTTGAATCTCTTTCCCCAACCCTGCATCTGTCTTGCTTACTTAGGTCAGGTTTACATGAAAAGGTTAGGTTGACCCAGGTACATCTCCCATAGGTATGAAAAATCTACACCCCTGAGCAACGTAGTTAAGACAAACTAACTACTGGTGTAGACAGTGCTGGGTTGAGGGAAGAATTCTTCTGTTGACCTAGCTAGCACCTCTAGGTGGATTAACTACAGTGATAGAACTCTTCTTCCAGTCCCTGTAATGAGTATCTACAATGAAACACTACAGCGGTGCAGCTGCAGCATTTCTAGTGAAAACATTGCCGTATGTCTCTTATTCTAAGTTTGCACAATGTTAGCTCAATGGGGTCCCATTCTTGTTTGACCCCAAGGTGGTACCATAAATAGTAGTAATTATATTTAATTTCTAGTTACTCCAGCAAGTGGCTCCAGTGGGAGTATCAGAGAGGAAAACAAATGTGCCCTTGTGATGATGTGGTTATTTAGATGAAACAGCACAGTGCCACATTGTTAGAACTAGATCAAGAAATTAAATTCAAGAACTAGGAGTAGCCTGTATTATTTCTTTTGTTTTGTATTTATTCAGAGCCAAGCACAATAGGGTCCTGATCCATGACAAGGGCTCCTGGATGCTAAGGTAATACAAATAAATAATCAATAATAAAAGATGTTGCTGGTCCCTAAGTTATGTCAATTCTTAAAAAAAAAAAATGCAGTGGTTGGGTAGTGCTGCTCTTTTACTGCTATGAGAAGCAACCTGGAATTTTAGAAATGGACATTACAGGCCAAAGCTGATACTTTAGCCCAGTTCCCCTGAGGAGATTATAGGCCAGTTTAACATCCAATACCAAACAATTATCTGTGCCAATTGACTGCTTAGGTAGTGCTAAAATTAGTGTCACAAAGGAATCTCTTGTCTGAATTACTAGACAGACTGGAGTCACATTACAGAGATACTTAACAGCAGGAGAGGGTGGCGTTGACAAGGAAAGAAACAAAATGGCTCAATCTCAGACTGGTCAATTTCTTCAAATTAGCATAACAGAATCTTTGTCTTAAATGGGCTTTCAAACAGGTAAACTGCATAGTAATTGACGCGTCAAAATATCACTGTGAGCCACTCATTACTCTACACAGGACTAAATGAGCACATCTTGTGAAAACAAGAATAGAATGCAAGCTGAGCCAAAGCATATTGATATTTGTGGGATAATATCCTTGACATCTAGTATTTTATAATGTTTTTTCCTTCTTAAATACAACTACATTTGACTTCTGCTTGGATCTCACAGTGCTGTTTTTAAAGTGAATGTCATGGTTGAGACATAAAGTGGGTGAGGTAGTATCTTTTATTGGTGGAAGAGACAAGCTTTTGAACTACACAGAGCTCTTTTTCAGTCAGTACCAGATGACTGGCGGATAGCTAATGTAAAGCTGATCAGAAGCAGGAAGCCTGCCAAAGAATCAGTGGGGCCACCAGACTCAAGGAAAACAAGGCCATTGCAAAGAAGCTAAATGAATTCTTTGCATTTACAGAGGATGTGAAGAAGATTCCCAGCCGGAGCCATTCTTTTTTGATAACAAATTATCAGTAGATGAGGTTTTGTAATAAATTGATGAATTAAACAGTAATAGGTCACCAGAACCAGATGTAATTCACCCAACAGTTCTGAAGGAACTCAAATATGAAATTGCAGAACTACTAACTGTGGTATGTAACCTATCACTTACATCAGCCTCTGTACCACATGACTGGAAGATAGCTAATGTAATGCCGATTTTTTAAAAAAAGGCTCCAGAGGCAATCCTAGCCATTACAGGCTAGTGAGCCTAACTTCAGTACCACACAGCCTGTTTGAAACGATAAGAACAGAATTATTAGACTCATAGACGAAAACAATACGTTGGGGAAGAGTCTACACTGCTCTTGTAAAGGGAAGTCATTTCTCACCCATCTATTAGAATTATTTGAGGAAGTCAACAAGCATGCAGATAAGGGTGATCCGGTGGATATAGTGTACTTGGAATTTCAGAAAGCTGTTGGCAAGGTCCCACACCAAAGGCTCTAAGCAAAGTAGGCTGTAATGGGATAAGAGGAAAGGTCCTCTCATGGATCAGTAACTGGTTAAAAGACAGGAAATAAAGGATAGGAACAAATGGTCAGTTTTTACAGTGAAGAGACGTAAATAGCGGGGAGCCCAAGGAACTGTACTGATACCAGTGCTGTACAACATAGTCATAAATTATCTAGAAAAAAGGGGAAACAGTGAGGTGTAAAGTTTGCAGATGATAGAAAATTACTTAAGATAATTAAGTCAAAAGCTGACTGGAAAGAGTTACAAAGGGATGTCACAAAACTGGGTGACTGGGCAACAAAATGGGAAATGAAATTCAATGTTGCAAAGTAATGCACATGGGAAAATATAATCCCAAATATACATATAAAATGATGGATTCTAAGTTAGCCACTACCACTATAGAAAGAGACCTTGGCGTCATTGCGGATAGTTTTCTGAAAACATCTGTTCAATGTGCAGTGGCAGTTAAAAAAAGCTAACGGAACAATTAGGAACCATTAAGAAATGGATAGATAATAGGACATAAAATATTATAATGCCACTATATATATATATATCTGGCATGCCTACACTTTGAATATTGCATTCAGTTCTGGTCAGCCCATCTCAAAAAAAGATATATTAGCATTGGAGAAAGTATAGAGAAAGGCTGGAGAAATGATATGGGGAATGGAACAACTTCCATATGAGGAAAGATTAAAATCACTAGAACTGTTCAGCTTAGAAAAGAGATGACTAAGTGGAGATATGATAGAGGTCTATAAAATCATGAATTGTGTGGAGAAAGCAAAGAAAGAAGTTTTATTTACCTGTTCACATAACACAAATTATGAAATTAATAGGCAGCAGGTTTAAAACAAAGATAAGCAAGTACTTCTTCACACAACATATAGTTAATTTGTGGAACTTGTTGCCAGGGGATGTTGTGATGGCCAAAAGCATCACTGGGTCCAAAAAAGAATTAGATAAGTTCATGGAGGACAAGTCCCATCAGTGGCTGTTAGCCAAGATGGTCAGAGCTAAAATCCCATGATCTGGGTATCCCTAACCCTCTGACTACCAGAAGCTACCAGACAAAGGATGAATCACTTCATAAATTTGCCCTGTTCTGTTCATTCCCTCTAAAGCACTGGCCCCTGTCAGAAGACATGATACTAGGCTAGATGGACCATTGGTCTGATCCGGTATGGCAGTTATGTAAAAATATTACCTCACCTACCTTTTCTCTCTCTCTCATATCCTGGGACTAACATGGCTACAACAACATGGCAAACAACAATGGAAGATGCATTGTGGTTTAGGAATTTCAAATTATTTAATGGATGAAACCCAGAGTCTATACTGAACTATGGTGGCAAGATGCTGACTTGATTCTTGATTTTCACCAGCTCCAATGACTACAGTGGAATGAGCAAATAGGTCCAGTTCACAAAGTCTTTTTACCAGTATAACTATGGAGATTAGGGGTGTGATTTTTTTACCCATTTAGTTACACCTATACAATGCCTAGTATGGATGCTGTTATACCGGTATAAAGATGTCTTAAAGCACAATAGCTTATTTCCCTTCCTGTATGGGAATAAGCCATCCTGGTATAAGTATCTTTATTTTGGTATAATTGTGTCCACATGAGGGAAGTTGTGCCACATATACTGGTATAGCGGTATGACTTTTATATGCAGACACAGACTTAAAAAAGATGGTTCAGTGTTTAAGATGTGAGTGTAGGACATAGGAGGCCCACATTCAATTCCCAGTGCCCAAGGATAGGATCCTCAAGAGAGACTTAGGAGATGTGATACTTAGCATCATGGCATCTAGAAAAATCACAGGTACAACACTGCAACACACACGTTTGAGTCAGGAGCCTAGGCTCCTAGACCACAAATGGGGAGAGATAGGCACCTTACAATGCAATCCATAAAGTTTACACACTAAGCAGGGAGCTGCCTAAGATAGCCAATGGAGATGCTGACCGGAAGGGTATATCCTAAGCCCCTGCCTCGCTCTGCATATGCTGCCTAAGTCCAGGCTGCAGAGAGGTGCTTATCTGTTTGAGAGTCACAAAGTGGGAAGATAGGAGTTTGGCTGCCTAAGTTGTGTGTGGGGCCCAATCCAGTAAGCATGCTCAGAGGTCTGCCTAACTCCACAAAACACTGGGGAGAGGGGGCGGGGGGAGGGGAAATGGAGGCTATCCCTTTAGCCTACTGGTTAGGGTACTCACCTACTATGGGGGAGACCTCTGGCTCAAATCTCCCCTCTGCCTGACAAGAAGGAATTTGAACAGGGATTTGCCCCTCAGGTCAGTGCCCTAATCCCTTGGCTAATGAGTCATTCTAATACTTTGTGGCCCAATTAATATTTAATTAAAATGGAACAACCTCAATAAGAGAGATTGAGGGAGACCGACATTGAAATATCCCAAGGTCTACTACTTAGGACCCTCACCCGAGTGGTGGCACATCCCTGTTCAAATCCCTCCCTCTGCCTGATGAGGAGTAGGGACTTGAATGAGGGGTTTCCCACATCCTGGGTGAGTATCCTAATCACCAGGCTAAAGGGTATAAGGGAGACGGTCCTCCTTTCCACCCACTCCCCACCCTTGTGTTTGGTGCTTAGGTGGCCTCTGAGCATGCCAGTCAGATCAGACCTTGCATGCAACTTAGGAAGCTGAACACCTACATTTCCCCTGGCTCATGAATAGGACTAGGGTTTAGCAGGAAATGGGCACCCGGGTGCCTAGAGTGAGGCAGCAGTGCACATGCCCAGTGGTAGAAATATAGGCACCTAAGACGAGGTTTAGGAAAAGTGGAAAACTTAGGAGCAGAGTGACTTTAGGTGCCCACGGGTTTAGGCGGCAGCCGAGCAGGGTTTTGGTGGATCACAATGGTGCTGAAAAACAGGACCGAAAATTACTTAGGGCAGGTCTTCACTACAGGGGTTGGGGGGGGGGGGTCGATTTAAGATACGCAAATTCAGCTACGTGAATAGCGTAGCTGAATTCGACGTATTGGAGCCTACTTACCCCGCTATGAGGACGGCGGCAAAATCGACCTCCGCGGCTCCCTGTCGACAGCACTTACTCCTACCTCCGCTGGTGGAGTAAGCGCGTCGATTCGGGGATCGATTGTCGCGTTCCGACGAGACGTGATAATTCGATCCCCGAGAGATCGATTTCTACCCGCCAATTCAGGCGGGTAGTGTAGACCTAGCCTTAGTCTGTGTCTCAGCTCCTCAGCTGTACAATGGAATAATGACAACTTCTATACCACACAAGGATGTTATGAGATGAACATGTTAAGGATTGCGAAGTGCTCAGATACTATAGTAATAGGAGCCATATAAATACCTTAAATAGAATTATGCCTGACTTGCACTGGTGTAAAAGCAATCAGTCAGGCCACACATGATTTGAGTGTCTTTATTTAGCACTCAGCTCCTGGTGTCACTCATCAGTACAATTTTCCTGGGCATTTTGCTAATCTATAAATTTCTGCTCAACAAAGACTTCTTAAATTTGCAAACATCTTGGGAGACTTCAACATCTACACAGATGGTGCTTCTGACATGATAGCCCTAAACTTTCTTTTCATACTCTCTGGATCAATACAGAGCTGCCAAGATCCTCAGGCAGGATATCAATATAAGAAACACCTAAATCATCTGTTCTGGTCAGACCATTTCCTCTTTCAGCTAGAAATAAGAACTCTTTCCATTGTAAGCATCACCACAATCCCATCTCAAAAACTCTTAGGACCCTGCCAAATTCCTAAACTTACTTTAGATATGTCTTCACTACTCTCTTACTTACACACACACACACACTCTCTCTCTCTCTTTGCAGATGAGCGTTCAGCTGGTGTTGATTTGAGTTCTGGAATATTTGTTTCTATGGCTTCTCATGTGGGAAGCAAGTCCAATTGTGGATTTTAAATGCGATTGCATGTCTAGCAAGCATAGTCATTGTTGGGGGGAAGGTTTGAGGTCTTGGCCTTACGACATGATCTCTTCCCCTGCTGCAATCTCACGCCACAGCTCAAAAGTAGACACGGACTCATGGCACAGACCTCTCTGAGTCTGTCCAGAGCAGTGGTGGCCAATGGGAGCTGTGGGAAGCAGTGGCCAGCACGTCCCTGCAGTCTGCGCTGCTTCCCTCAACTCCTATTGGCTGGAAACGGTGAACCACGGCCACAGGAAGCTATGGGCGGCTGTGCAAATGTAAACAAACTGTCTGACCGCCTGCCAGCAGATTACCCTGGCAGGCCGCATGCGGCCCGCAGGCCACAGGTTGCCCACCACTGGTCCAGAGCAATGAGTTCCCAGGTTTTAATGTCTATCTTGAATGATTTGATGTTGGCCTTCAAAATGTCCTTATATCAGAGGCTGGGTTGACCCTTACAGTGGGTTCCTGTGCACAGTTGGCTGTAGAGCATCGCTTTCGGTATACAGAAAACCTCAGTAGGGACCATGTGTTGGACCCAGCAAAATTGAGCCCTGAATATGCTCTCAATTCCAGGGATTTGGCGCCTTTCAAGGACTTCAGTGTTGGGGAGCCTGTCCTACTACTTGATGTTGCAGATGGATCTTAAGCAGTTGAAGTGGAAGCTCTCCAACTGTTTGAAGTGCTGTCAGTATAGCATCCATGTCTCATAGCCATAGAGAAGTGAGGTGAGAAAAACAGCATGGTAGATTTTTATCTTGGTTCTGAGGCAAACTTCACGCTCCCTCCAGAGCCTAAAGGTGAGCCTGCCAAATGTCATGCTGGCCTTTCCTAGATGCTGAATAATCTCATCTTCCAACATGGCATTACTGGAAAGTGTGCTATCCGGAGAGCAGAATTCCTGATAGAGTTGAGGGGTGAGTTGTCAATTGTGACAATGGACTCATGGTGCTTATGATGCTCATGGTCTGGTCCTGGCTGGTACATGACCTCTGTCTTGTTCGGGCTGCCTGTGAAACCAAAGCATTTTGAGGCATAGACAAAGTGATACATGACAACTGAATGTCCTCAAGTATGTGTGCAATGACAGCACAGTCATCAACAAATACGCGCTCTCTTAAAAAAGCTATTTGATTACCTTATTGCAGGCCCTGAGTTGCTGTAGATAATAGATCACCATCCAATCTAAACTGGATGGGTACCCCTTTGCCAAAGTCCTGGAATGTGAACAAGAGCATGGCTTGCCCCGCTACAGCCGCATGTTGGCCTTAGGTAATCTTGCTAAAGAAGGGTACAAGGACAGCTCCTCCAGGACAGAACACAGTGGGAGTGAGTCAATGGCTTCATCAAACATAGTGGATTGACAGTTCAGGAGACTATCAGTGCTCTGCCCAGTGAGAGAGAATCTTGCCTCTCTCTGTGAGCAGCTAGTTACCATCTGCTGTGAGTACAGGGGCTATACCACTGGATTGTGTGTGTGTGTGTGTGTGTGTGTGTGTATATACTTTAAAAAGCTGATTATGGAATATCGGTTAGTTTTTCATGCACATTGACTAAAGCAAATATGTGCATCTCTCTCTCTCTCAAGTGTCAGGTTTTATGTTTCAGTCTATTTTGGTGTATAACACTGCTCTACAGCCAAAATGCTTCTGAAATAAATGTAGTCAAACTTTACTAATTCTGGATCACTGAGAACGAAAATGATGCTTAAAATTGTTGATTGGCTCTAGTTTTCAAGATATGCTATTGGGTTAGTATATACGACCCTTGACTTGGGAATGGCGGAGGATAAGTGAGTTATAAAGGGAAGGGATCTCAATTTAAACCAGAAATGACTACAATACATCTTTGACTGGATCTATGAATAAATCTATGACTGGGTTTGGACAGTACTTGCTTTTTAGGCAAAACAATGAATGATGCAATCTGAAGCTGGTATTGCGTCATACATGCCAGTGTCTGATTTTGCAAAGGGACACATTTCTGTTTAGCCAAAGTGAGCAGAGATGCCTCGTACTTGTGTGAACAAGATAACTTCTGCTATGTTTGTGGTGAAGTGACTTTTGCATCACAAAAGCGCAGTATAACCACTATGGTTAAGAAAGCCTATTACCTTTATTTTGGCTGCAAAATTGGAGATCAGGACAAGAGGTGGGCCCCACACATATGCTGCAACACTTGTGCAACAAATCTTCACCAGTGGTTGAACAGGAAAAGGAAATCTATGCCTTTTGCAGTGCCAATGCTTTGGAGAGAGCCAACAGATCATAGCAGCAATTGTTACTTCTGCATGGTGCCTCCAGTTGGGAAAGGTGTGTCAAAGAAGAAAAAGTGGACTGTGCATTATCCAAACATTCCATCAGCTATACGCCCAGTACCCCACGGAGAAGGACTGCCGATTCCTGATGCACCAGAATCATTCTCACTTGAGTCAGACGAGGAAGAGGAAGAGGATGAAACTTCTGGTCCTGAACCATCAATGTCACGGGACCCACATTTTCTCCCATCCTCCTCCTCTGAACCACACCTCATAACACAAGGTGAACTGAATGACCTTGTCGGGGATTTGGAATTACCCAAGAGTAAGGCAGAGCTGTTGGGCTCCAGACTACAGAGGTGGAATCTCCTGGCAGGTGATGTTAGGGTTTCCATGTTCCGTGACCATCAAAAGGATCTTGTCCCAGTCTTCTTCATGGAAGGTGATCTTGTAGCCTGCAACAACATCGATGGTGTGATGGCAGCCCTCAACATCGTTCACGATCTAGATGAGTGGAGACTGTTCATTGATTCATCGAAGACGAGTCTTAAAGCTGTTTTACTGCATAATGGCAATGTTTTGCCATCAATTCCAGTTGGTCATGCAGTCCATATGAAGGAAACCCATGACAACATGAAACAACTTTTGAGGTGCATAAACTATGACCAACATCAGTGGCAGCTTTGTGGTGATTTGAAGGTTGTTGCTCTCTTGCTTGGTCTGCAGACTGATACACAAAGTACTGCTGTTTTCTCTGCGAATGGGATAGTCGTGCAAGAGATTCCCACTATATCAAGAAAGATTGGCCACTCCGACATTCATTGGAGCCTGGGAGGAAAAGCGTTCAGCATCCACCACTTGTTGACTCAAGGAAGATTTTGTTACCACCCTTACACATCAAGCTGGGTCTGATGAAGAACTTTGTCAAGGCCATTGACAAAACACAAGCAGCTTTCAAGTACCTCTGTGGAAAATTTCCAAGGTTAAGTGAAGCTAAGATAAAGGAAGGTGTCTTTGTTGGTCCTCAGATTCGTGAATTTCTTCGAGATGATGCATTTGACCATGCATTGCATGGCAAGGAAAAGACGGCATGGAAAGCCTTCCAGTTAGTGGCAATAAATTTTCTCGGAAACAACAAGGCAGACAACTATAGGTTGTTGGTGGAAAACCTCCTCAAGGTATACAAAAGCCTTGGTTGCAACATCAACAACAAAGAGTCTGGTGGCACCTTAAAGACTAACAGATTTATTTGGGCATAAGCTTTCGTGAGTAAAAACCTCACTTCTTCGGATGCATAGAGTGAAAGCAGAAAGCAAAAAATCTAGATGAGAGTGCAAAAAATGTATCTTTAGTGACATGTTGGTTGCAACATGTCACTAAAGATACATTTTTTGCACTCTCATCTAGATTTTTTTCCACCGAACTGCGGAGCAGTGAGCGACGAGCACGGCGAGCGATTTCACCAGGACATTGCAACAATGGAGAAACGCTATCAGGGCAAATGGAGCCCATCAATGCTTGCAGAGTATTGCTGGACAGTGACAAGAGATGCTCCATTTAATGAATACAAGAGAGAAGCCAAGAAGCGCCAAGTAGACACTGAATAGGACTAAATTATGTACATAATAGTTTTTTGCCTTTTGTTTCATAATAAATTTTATATATATAAATATATATATATTTTCAAAGTGTTACATAAACAGGACAGGTGAAATATGTAAAGCAACCATAAACACATGAAAAGACCTAGGTTTACATTTATGATTAAAACTCTACTATCTACACAATATACCTAGACATAAAATGTAAAAACTTAAATATCTTAGAAACAGTAGCCAATCAGTTGTTTTAATTGTCATATTGGAATTCAGCACATCAAAATACATAATAAATAGCACATTTTATCTCTGAAGCAAACGACTTCTCAAAAATTGTAGACTAGTGTAATCTTAGCACAAACAAAATCAGGATAGTACAAATCTAAGAACTAGTACTCTCACTTTCAGTGGTTACCACCATTAGAGAAGGAATAACAACCTGTATCATCAAATTACATGGGTACCTTCAGAGCAACAGCATGGTAGAAATCACTGCATTAAGCCTTAAATAATACAAACACATTACCTCACACTGATTCACTAACCCAACAATCAAATGAGATCTTCAGCACTCACTGATGAGCACACAGTGTACTTCAGGAGTCTCTCTGTGCGCACAAAATGGTTTTAAGACAATTGTGCCCCCTAAACAGTAGGCCACTGCATGTCAGCCTAGTCCTTTGGGCTGCTTTAATTTATGTTGATTATGTATGGTAATAAGGAGCCACTCCAATGTTTGGGGATTACTAGTGCACTGGAACCCTCCATCACACCATGCCTTCTCTCTCCAGGCCACAGTCTTGATGCCAGCCACATAGTGGGTGGATCTGCTATCTGCCACCAGATTTGTGGCCACTTTGCACTCTTTGTACAGTTCTAAGCCATCATAATACAGGGGAGAATCTAAGCTAATGTATGTAAATTTCTTTGTTTAAACAATTCCATCACCATTGCATATTCTTTGCCCCTCTTTTCTATGATAAAATGATGAAAAGCAAAGGTAGGGTCATAAACTGACATCACTTATTGCAGCATATATTTTACCAGATTTCGATATATATAATGTGTATAGTAGACGTATAATGTAATGTTTTATTAAATATACGTTACAAGATTTACAGTCTTGGAATACAATATGGCAAAGTGTTTTAAAAGAAATGTTTATAGAAATCATTTTTATAACAGTATTGAAAGACAAAATTATCACAGCATTTAAATATAAAGTATAAAAGGCACACTTCCTATCAAAGAAATAAGGCAATTAACTAGTTGTAAACAAAATTCAGTCTAAATCAAAACTTAAAATCACATTAATTTCTTTGTGATTGGACTGAAATAATTTCAGCACCAAATTGCATAACAAGCTACATTTTTTTGCCGCCTGAGTTTTCTGGCAACTTCATGTTGAGTTTTTACTTCTACCCAGAGGCATTGCTATCTTCATATTATGAAAAGGGATTTTTTTATTTTTTAATTCTTTAAAACCTAGAACCAGTGGAGAAAAATCCTTTAACAGTCACATTGTAAACTTTGCATCATAGATAGGTAGGTAAGATTAAAAGAAAACGCTACCTGTAAAACTTAACAGAGTCTAGTTTCTAATCTTGACTCTAAAGTGAAAATAGGTAAAGACGAAACAAACAGTACTTCATTTCATAATATACTTCAGTTTTTCCATAGTTGAAATTCATGGGAAAGTGCAGCCTGTTTCTTCATGTTTATACCACTGTTATATCATGAATCTTGTATGCGAGGTCATACTATAAAAAAGAGAATACCATTAATCTATATGCGGTGCTAGGATATTTGATCATCACTTAGGTAAATTTGTAGTTAAGATAAACACCATTAGAGAGTAAGTCCCAATATTAATATGTTAGAATAGAAATGAGCTGTTGCAGGCACCGCCCCTGCAGCTCTCATTGATTGTGGTTCCTGGCCAATGGGAGCTGCAGGAGCGGCGGTTGGGGTGGTGGCAGCGTGCAGAGCAGAGTCCCCTGGCTGCCCCTACGCATAGGAGACGGAGAGGGGCCATGCCACTGCTTTCGGGAGCCGTGTGGAACGGCCCCCGACCCTGCTCCCCGGCTGGAGCGCCGCAGTGGGGCAAGCCCCAGACCTCGCTTCCCTGCAAGAACTCGAGGGCCGGATAAAAACAGCTGGAGGGCTGGATTCGGCCCGCAGGCCGTGGTTAGCCCACCTCTGATCTAGAACCTACTCCCACTGAAGTCAGAGTTTTCCATTGCTTCCTATGCCTATAGATCAGACTTCTTAGTTCATCCATCAGCTAGTGTAAAGTTATCTACAGCATATTTTCTAGGATTTATCTGGTCTAGTTTAAAATCACAAGCAAAGGGTCTCCCACAATCACTATTATGAAGATATTTTTGGGAAATTCAACTTAACATGTCCTTTGCTTAATTTCATTCCATCACTCCTAGTTACCAATTGTTTCACCCTACAATTATTTTTCCTCTTTTGTGTTTACAACCTTTAAGTACTTAGTTATCAAGTCCCTTCCACTGCAACTGGCTATTTAGTCATATTTATTTTGCATTCTTAATATTTCTTTATAAATCAGCCCTTCCAATCCCTTGATCCTTCCCCTCCTCCCCCACCCGCCTTCTGAGTACCATGTCTTTCTGGTACTGAGGTACCCAAAACTAAATAGAATATTCCAGTACTCATCTCACTAACGATGTATAAAGAGGAACTATAACCTCCCTTCTTTGTGACATGATGCCCCAAATTGCTGTTCAAGGACACAACTCAAAACTACATTTGCTTTTTTTGGCAGCCACATTAAGCTGAAAGATCATATACATTTTATATGCTGTCTACTATCACCCCTTGCTGTATTTCAGCATAACTCATTTTCAGTAATACACAGAAGCAACTGGACAGAAGCAACTGTCCAGGAAGCATTTCATTTTGTTATTGTCTAACCTTATTTCCAAACTTATGTGCCTTTGTATTATTTCTCATTTTCACTACTGTTCATAACATGCCTCAATTCCATAGTATTTAAGTGCGCTAATTACATTCAATCTATTTCCTCTTGCAGATCATTAATGGAGATGTTGACTCAGACTGAAACTTCTGTAACACACTGCACACTGTCACTTCCTATAGACCCTTCCTTATAAACTTGACACACTGCTGATTAGCATTAATCTTTGTGTAAAATACTCCAGCTACTCAATCCATGTGAAAGTGATAATCGATAACTGCATTTACTTTAGACCATCTGCCTACTAGTTTGGTAAATCTAGCTGCAAAAATGAATCTAGCTTGATCTGTCGTTCTTCATAAACTCTTTCAGGTTAATGCTTGTGCATCTAGATTTTTGTCTTTATTATTTATCCCTTTAATTTAGTACGGATTAAATTTAGCGACACCATAAAACAGTAATAGTCAGGATCATTTGTCTCATCCCTTTCCCCTCCCCCCATCATTTTGGAAGATTAGCATATGTGCTTCTTTTATTGTAGTAGTAGTATTTATTTGTATCCCCATTGTACTTGCCACTGTACAAACAGAAAACAAAAAGACTGTCCCTACTCAAACATATTGATCTATTTATTACTCTGTGTAGCACGTGCATCCCCATACCTGTGACCACAGGAACAAAAACAATACAAAAATAAATGCAAAAACATGATTGTTACACCCATTTTTTTCATTTTCTTTTAAATAGATTGTAAACTCTTGGGGGAAGGGACCATCTTTTTACACAGCACCTAGCACACTGAGGCTAGGTCTACACTACCCGCCTGAATCGGCGGGTAGAAATCGACCTCTCGGGGATCGATTTATCGCGTCCCATCGGGACGCGACAATCGATCCCCAAATCGGCGCTCTTACTCCACCAGCGGAGGTGGGAGTAAGCGCCGCCGACAGAAAGCCGCAGAAGTCGATTTTGCCGCCGTCCTCACAGCGGGGTAAGTCGGCTGTGATACGTCGAATTCAGCTACGCTATTCACGTAGCTGAATTTGCGTATCTTAAATCGACTCCCCCCGTAGTGTAGATGTACCCTGAGACTCTGCTCCTACTTGAGGCCTCTAGGTGCTACCTTAGTTCAAATAAGTGATAAAATAATAAGGTAATTAAAGCACACTTCCCAACAAAAGATAACCTTCCTTCTCCTGTGCCACAAAGAGGACAACTGCCACAATGTCAAACTCAGCTTCTGTCAAACAATAGGGTAGGGACGGAGATTCCAGAGTTGAGGGCCTGTGTCAGGAATGCTCTGTGCCCACTCCTTTTATGAGCAAATCTAGGGCAAGTTAAAAAGATATTCCCCCAGTTTCGGAAAACCTCTGTTATGTTGCACACTGTAACTGTCAGCATATTCCTGATGAAAAGGCTGGTCTAAATTCAGCTCTGATGTCAACGGGTGCAAACTCCATTAACTGAAGAAGAATGACACCTACTTTTACCAGTTTAAATTAGACCCTTTGTTCCAACCCAGGCTTCCCATGCAGATGATACTTGCCCCAAAAGGGCAGCTTTCACCAGAAGATGTATTTATCTGACATCAAAAAAATAAAATAAAAAACAAAACAATCACATCTTCTCAGACATTTGGAGGAGCAATGATCCGTTATTCAAATCTGGGTTTTCATTGGGTACACTCCAATTTTTCCAGTTCATATTAACCTGTCCAAAGTACTGTCAATCCTGAAACCCTCAAGTTTTATTTTCCCCAGTTTATCTTTCCTCTGCAGGTAAATCTCTTTAGCAAACAAAGGATAAAATATATGTCTCTTCATTCCCAAGGCAACAAAATCAACAACTAACATGGGACTTCAATTCAGGAAACGCAGGGGGTCTCATGCAGCCAGCAGTAAATCAGAATTTCTAAAAATTATAAATAATTTTCTAACACAAACAGTACTGCAACCAACAGAAGGTAACGCTATTTTGGACCTCATAATGATAAAGATGAATTAATCACTGACCTCTAAGTTACTGGTTGCCTAGGGACAAGCAATAATGACCTGATTATATTCACTATGGACAAACAAGGGACAGTCCCAATCAGTAATATATATATTTATATACTTGGTACTTCAAAAGGGCTAACTCCCTGAAGATGAGGCAAATTGATTGGGGGGGGGGGGGAGGGAGGAAAGAAAAGTAAATTAAAATTGGGAATTCTTTAGGAAGAGTTTATTAGATGGCCACAATCAATAAAGAAAACAACTTTGGCTAAGGGCCCTTCCTGGTTCAGTGGCAGAAGAGACAGCAGCAACTAGAAATAAAAACAGAAAATAGAAATCCATATTAATTAGAAGTTATGAAGTCTATAAAATTCATAAGGGAAGCTAAAGACATCAGGGGGAAAAAAATCCATGGCTATCAGGGCCAAGGATAATAAAGAAAGTTTACTTACCTTCCATAACCAGAGTTCTTTGAGGTGTGACGTCCTTATCTGTATTCTACTGTGAGTATGCATGCCCTCTTCATGCACTTGAAACTGGAAGAGTAGCATCTGTTGGTCCACTACTGTGCGCTCTATCTCCTTGTACTCTAATCCAAGGGTATATGGAGTGGTGCAGACCAACTGCCTCTCCAGTTGCTTCTGTTGCCGCGAAACAGCGATGGTGTGAAGCGGAGGGGAAGGAGAGTGTGTAGTAAAGTACAGATAGAGAGCACACATCACAAAGAACTCTGGTTATGGATGGCAGGTAACCTCTCATCTTCAAGTGCTGGTCTCTATGTGTATTCCACTGTGGGTGACTGACAAGCACTACTTAGGATGGAGGAGGATGCGAAGATCTCTGTGATATTGATGACCACTGACCCAAAGGATGCATCTGCTGAGAAGGCTTTCACTAAGGTAGAGTGTTGTGTGAAGGTATGAATAGAACTCCAAATGACTGTTTTATTCATGTCAAGGCATAGCACTTCCCAAAGCGAAGCTACTGAAAGAGACTTTGCTCTGGTGGAGTGGGCCTTCACTCCGTAAGGTGGAGGAGCATCTGGTAACTGAGCAGATACAACCAGAGATCCACTTTGATAGTCTTTGTGAAGATATTGCTTGGCCTTTCATGTGTTCCACAAGGGCTACAAAACAGTGTGATCTCCTAAATGATTTTGTTCTCTGTATTCCCAGGTGAACAGCTGACAGGGTAATGTGATGACA
This sequence comes from Trachemys scripta elegans, assembly GCF_013100865.1. Classification (NCBI taxonomy): domain Eukaryota; kingdom Metazoa; phylum Chordata; order Testudines; family Emydidae; genus Trachemys; species Trachemys scripta. Next base: position 175,315,096 of record NC_048298.1, on the reverse strand, counting down.
AAGATACCAGTCCCATAGGTGGACTGCCTCTGTGCAAAAGGGTGATCTTGCTCCCACTGCTTGTTGATGTAGAACACAGTTCTCCCATTGTATGACATCAGCTGAATAAGTTGCAAGTGAATGAATGGTAAGAATCTTTTGCTGGCTTCTTGGACTGCTCTGAGTTCCAGGAGATCCACTTATACCCTGGACTCTTGAGGAGTCCATGTTCCCCGAGCTGTGTTTGGGCAGATGAATGCTCTAGCCTACAAGGGAGACATCTGTAATTAACATCTTCTGAGGAGGTGCAGCAAATGGGACTCTTACACACACATGTTCCCTGTCCTGCCCCCTCAACATAGAGAATCTCACTGTAGGAGGGAACAGTACTCTTTTTTTCTATATTGTGCCTGATACATATACTGATCAAAGCCAAGCTTATAGATGGTACAGCTAGAGTCATCCTTCAGGTCAATATCCATTTATCATTTGTGTCTGTTTAGCGAGGGGATTATCAATACCAGGATGACCATCCTGAATTTTTATTTTAGGATAATGACATTGAAGTGTTATCTCCATCCCCTTTCTTCTTAGGGAATCGAAAAATATTTGGAATAAAATCCCTTTCCACCTCAGCATTAGAATACAGGTTCTATAGGTCCTGGTAGAAGTAGGGAGTCTATCTCCTGTAAGAGTATCCTTTCATGAGAGCAGTCCCTGGAAAGGAATGAGAAAGGGGGATTTGGAAGGGAAGAGGGGAACTCTATGGTACAGCTAAAGTGGATAGTATGAGGAATCTGTTTGTAATCATCTACCATATATGAGAAAACTGGGCTAGGCACCCACCAAATCAGATCTTGGAGGAGGGAGGACCTGGCACCTGGGTAGGTTAGTGGTTCTCACAGATCCCACCAAAAGCACTTCTTGGCAGGTGTTGTTCCTGGAAAGAAGAGGCAGAAGGAGCATTATGTTTATTTCATTGCATCCTCTGACACTTTTGCAGCAGTTCATAAGCTCTTTGGTGAAAGAAAGGTTGCCTCGTGTACTTCCTCAGCTGAGGTGTATATCCCCAAGGAATGGAAGGTTGGCCTTTAGTATTTTAATGAGTGCAAGGCCTTGTTCAGTCAAAAGATTGATAAGTTATTTCCCTTGAAGGGCAAATCTTCCACAGTGGACTTTATTTCCTTGGGAAAACAGTGCTGGCTGGCATGCTCCTTGACTCAGCCCGTTGTACAAGAGTCTGCCTAGCCTGGATCTGACTGGAGACTCATAGCCTCCTCCATGAAGTGTTTCCTAAGCCTGAACTCCCCGACTTGATAGGTTTGTGACAAAAAGGAGTGGCTGATACTGCACTCAGTGTAGATACAAGCTTTTTCGAGGCAGTACAGGAACCTCTAAGTACTCATTGCTGACTGGGAAAGGGAGGAAGGAGCAGAGGGGTGGGGGGCATTAATTTACTAAGAAAGTTTTAATCAACTTTTGTAGACAGTTCTCCAATATTTACAGATTTTTATATAAATGTTATATAATACTTACAAAAACAGAGTCTAGGATCAGTTGTGAACACCGGAGGGCTTCATCCCAGACCATGTGACAGTAAGAAGGAACTGGAGAGACGGTCAGTCTCCATGGCTCCTTATACTCTTGGATCAGAACACAAGAAAAAGAGTGCAGATATGGACCAATAGATTCTAGTAGCAGGAATCTTCTGGTCTCAGGCACATTTGTATCCTCTGTGGAATACTCATAGGGACTAGCACTCAAAGAAGGAGTGAGTTTGTTTGTACAGTATATTAGGAACAACAACAACAAAAATCACAGCAATGGTATAGGCCCATTACTAAATGGAATGGCAAAACTGTTAAATAGTGATGCAGAAAAGGCAGAAGTGTTCAATTAATATTTCAGTTTTGTATTTGGAAAGAAGGATGATGTACTGGTATTGCACATGATGAAGAAACACTTTCCAGTCCATTAGTAACTAAGGACAATGTTATGCAATGTGTAGTAGGGATAAACATTTTTGAATCAACAGACCTGGATATCTTGCACAAAGAATCCTAAATGAGTTGGTTGAGGAGATCTCTGGTCTACTGATGTTAATTTTTAATAAATCTTGGAATACCAGGGAAATTCTAGAAGACTAGAAGCATGCTAATATTGTACTGATATATAGGCCAGTTAGCCTGACGTCAACCCCGGGCAAAAAATGGAAAAGCTGATACAGGATTCAATTGATAAAGAACAAAAGAATAGGAGTATAATTAATGCCGATCAACATGGTTTTGTTAAAAGAGTTAGTCAAACTATCATGATTTCACCTTCTTTGATGAGATTACCAGTCTGGATGACAAAGATAACTGTGTAGGATATAATACTTTGGCTTAGTATACTGCATGACATTGATTTAAAAATTGGCACTATACAATATCAATAAAGCACATGTTAAATGGACTAAAATGACAGATCTCAAAATGTAGCAATCAATGGGGAATCATCATCAAGTGGGGATGTTTCTAATGGGGTTTTTGCAGGACTTGGCACTGAGCCTGATACTATTCAACATTTTCATCAGTGTTCTGGAATACATCTGCAAGATATATTAAGCATAAATTGTATTTGGCTGTTGTCAAACATGAGTTATTGGGCTCAATACAGAGGTAACTGCGTAAAATGTAATGCCCTGTGACATACAGGTCAGACTAAATAGTCCCTTCTGACCTTAACTCTACAAATCTGAACCAGCATTCACACTGATGAATATTTCTCTGGTTCTTTATAACAATAAATTTACAGCTAGCTTAAATCAAAGCATTTTGGAAGCTTTGTGGGACTAAAAACAATTGAAAACACCTAGACCTTATGTGGTGTCGTTATGTCTCTCAAGTGCATATTGATCAGACATTGAGTATGAGGTGGGATTTCAGAACATGGAATCCATTGCGCACAAGCACTCTGCTGTGCCTAGGCAGAGCTTCATTGATTTCAGTGGGGCTCCCTGCAGTTACAGGGGTCTCCCATTTGCCTACCAAATTGCAGGACTGGAACGCAAGGTAGGTATTAAAGTGGCTTAAAGATATAGGATGCTGTCTGAATAAAATTCATGTGCGTGCTGAAACGAGCCCATTTTCATTCTCAGTAAGTTACCCCTTATGCCTGTTCTGAGTGCTGACTAAACTCCTACACTAACCAGATATAACCAGACACAGGGGAATAAAGGAAATTCAGCAAGCCACTAAGTGGGGAAAGGCATGAGTTTCCCCCCCCAATTCTTGACCTTAGCAGCCAAAAATTCTAGTGGACTTTATGACAAATGCCAGCTAAAAAAGAGCATGTCCATAGCTTTTACTGATGTACATATATTTCATAAAAAAACAAAGCTTAAATGTGCTAAAAAGATCATTTGATGTATATTACATATGTATTCAGTCCTGATCAACACAAGGATTGGAGCATAAAAGAAACACAAGGAAAAGAATTTACTTCGACTGATATCTAACTTTAAGATTTACAAATTAACTAATTGGAATCTATTGTCAGTTTCTCAGCTAACTAGACAGCTTCACCCTCTCATCTTTAAAAAAAATTATTGTTGAAATAATGTGCAGTCTTGATGTCTCTGTAAACTGAGAGAGAGAGAGAGCGAGAGATCTGGCATAATCAGACTCTACTGTCGCCATACAAGAAAAATGTACTTTCATTTTCCTAAGTACACCTATCTCATCAGATACATTAAGACCTGTCTTAGGAATTTACATCTCCCCTGGGAGAGCAGTGAACCAGGAAACATTATTTTCAGGGACCATAGATGGCTTCAGCTGCATTGAGGATAGCTGATATTTCAATGTCTTAGTGCAATACATTTCTTCAATATAAAAGCGTAGAGCCGCTCTCTTGGAGTTAATTAGTTTTCAGTTAAATTCAGGTTTAACTTTAATAAGATCCTTATTATATTTGCATCCACACAGTCAACTTCTATGTGCTTTTCAGAACTATTTTTTCATTGCAACTCCTTAATTAACACTTCTGAATATTTTATGTAATGGTATGGTGCACACCTGCCTAAAGGCTTCCTAAGTTTAAAAAGTCTGTAAATAGTTCTTATAACAGTTAAACCAGATCAAAAAAGAAAGCTTATATACCAAGCTATACATTTCCTTTAAATTATCTTCATATAATTCAGCTTTCCTTCCAGAGTTTATGCAGAAAGGTCAATTTATTGCTCTTGCAATTGATATGAATTACAATAGAATTTTTACTCTATTTTTTCATTTTTGTTTTTCAGGGTTATAATTTGCTGTAGGATACATAATTTTCTGGAATCGGAGAAGTTAGGCTAAATTCTTTTTGCTTTACCATACAGCATATTACAATATTTAAAATGCTTTACTATGAATTAACAAATCATAGCAAGTGACAAGCAAATGTGTGGTATGTTTCAGTCACTGGGGTATGGGTGAAAAAAAAAAAAAAACCACACACACACAGGAAGACAATCAGAAATCATTGGCCACAAGAGGGCATCCAATATTCTCTTACCAAACCATATTTCATATTAGCATATTTCAATTTCAAGCACTGTCATATTTTAACATATTGGGGGAGGGGAGGGGTTGGAGGGTGGGAGACAGAGGGATTATTTGGGATTGTAGCATTTTTCAGGATGTCTCTTCTTTTTACATGGTTTTGACTAATGTTCTCATTTTATTTTATTAACTATACCCAGGGAATTGTAAATTATAAAGGTTATTAAGGTACCAAGTAAGGGGCCTGAGCCAAAGCCCACTGAAGGCAGAAGGGACTCTTTCCATAGAATTCAGATCAGGTCCTGAAAGTTCTGCTTAATCAATCATTTTTGTCTTGTTTATTTTTTATATATATATATATAATACACACACACACACAAATGTTTTGGTGAATGTGCAGAAATAATGAATAATTTAGACATTCACATTATAACAATTCATTCATTTTTAAAATAATCATGTATAATCATTTTAAGAGTTTTTTTTTTTAATGTCATACTACACTATGACTGACTACACAGAAATAAATTGTGTGTTATTGTCAAACACTGTCCAGAAAAATACAATTATTTAAAAAGCATGAAAATTGTTATATTGTCTAAATCAGTCTAGCCAACAGACAGAGCATTATGATCCAATGCCAGTAGAATAAAAGAAGGCTAGTTTATGATCTCCAGAACACTTCTTCTATCTGCCTGTGAATACATCTGTAGGTAACTTAGTTGGAAGCCAAAAAAGTGTTGCAACCTATTTACAAACTATTTAAAATGTTCTGATACTATAAAATACTCATTTCACATCATATTTAATGACCATTCTAATTTATATTATTTATACTTTATTCAAAGGGACACTGGACTTGAAAAAACATGGTTCTGGCTGAAAATGTCATACATACTATAGATGAGGGAATATCTTTTATTGGACCAACTTCCATTGCTGAGAGACAAGCTTTCGAGCCACACACAACTCTTCTTCAGGTCTGGGCAGAGTTGTCTTCCCCTCCCCACCCCTTCTATAGGGGTCAGGCTGTGATACAGAGACCTCCTTGACAAAGGGTTACCTTTGTCAACAACTCTCACCTTCGGCCTGACAAACACATTACATCAGACCTGAAGAGCAGCTGTGTGTGGCTTGAAAAGCATGACTCTCTCACCAACAGAAGTTGGTCCAATAAAAGATACTACCAAACCCAACTGGTCTCTCTAATCTCCAGGGACCAACACAGCTACAACAACACTGCATACATACTATAGTCAAGGTAACACGACTGACATAGCTGAAATAAGTCCGTGGAGGGAAAAATCTATTTATTCAATTTGCTAAATGGGTCTCACAGCACTCCATGTATAGCCAGTCAGCTAGGCTCCAATCCTACAACTTGTTTTGCAGGCAGGCAGACACTACTGCCTGAGCGGAGTCCCAGAGAAGTCAGTGGAACTCTGAATAGGGGCAGGAGACCATAAGCATGAAGTTCAGCACTAGTTAATTCCTTCCTTCAGAAGAGAAACCAAATATAAACAAAACCAACCCACATTATAAAAAAATTGGTCATAGTTTATATTAAGGTTCTGTTTGTAAATGATTAATAGAAGTTATAAAGCTTTTAGAGACATGAGCAGTATGTGTTACAGATTCTAGGTACATCAGCAGAAGATGTTATAAATGGTTATAAGCCATTATCATAAGCAATCTGTTAATCCAGTTGGACACTAATAACTGAATGACCATTTTAAAAAAAACTTCTAATTATTTATTAACCTTTTTAAAAACAATTGATAAGACTAGCAAAACAACTTTATTTATTCCCTAAAATCAGGATATGTTATTTAAAACATTCTCTGCTAGAAACTAGGATTTTTTAGTTTCATTCTTTAAAAAACAAAACAAAAACAAACCTCACAGCGTCCCTTTAAAAGACACTCAAGTACAATTTGTCTGAACATTTAGATTTTGATTTTATAAAATGCACCCACAATTACAAAAAGCATCAACGTGCATATACACAAGTTAATATGACTTTAAAATAAAAGTAATACAATCTAGAACTTCCCACAAATGCAATGTTTGGAACCCAGATATTGCACTATTGTGTTAGTGCATGCAAACCAGAAAGTAAACTAGACTAAAAATTAAAATTACCTAGTCTAAATTATTTTCACTGACTAAAGCTAAGAAAGGCAACTAGTAAACAAAGCATAAATAGAGAACACTAAATCAGGTTTTTAAAATTCAGTTTAATAATCTGAAGTGGTCTATTTGTTACAGATGGAAATGTGTTTAATTATTTAGCCAGTGTCCTTTAAAAGGGGGTGGGGGAAAAAGAGATAATTATTGGGGAAACAGTTACTCTAGAACATAAATGACTAATACTGCACTGACAAGCACAGAGATCAAATGACTGGTTAATATTTTGAGATCATACTAAAGACAGAGCCCTGCCATATTATTTGTAAAGCACCATGAACCTTCCTGGTACTGTATAAATAATATTTGAGAGCCACAGGTAAAGCAATGAAATAACATCCCTTCATTGGTGATAGTGGGAGATGCAAAATTGTTTGGGAAAAGATTGCTTTAGGAGAGTTTCTTGTGGCTGTCTAGGGAAATGGGGTGCTGACCACTTATAATGGGGCAGGATTTAGCAGTCAGGAGTGCTGGGTTGGGAATGCTTGTCACCAGAGGATACCTGTTCAATATCTGTCTCCTGTAGCCTGACCATCCAGTAGCCTTCTATATTACCCATCTCCTAAAACAAGTCCAATTTCCATGATCCCACCTCTTTGCAGGTTACCTTTAAACATTATTAACATAAATTAAAGATCACAATCTTGTCGTCTTTAACAGTGTCCTAGCTTTGAGACATCCTGGTGTATTAATACATACTGTTGCCACCCTCCCAACCTTAAATTGAGGATGGACAAAGCAACACTTTGTGATAGTTATTAGATCAACAGGGGCACCAGTTCAGAAGTGGCCATATCCTTGTGTGTTTAAATTATACTTCGCATGTTATGCATTGTAGGAGAAGTGTGATGAGGTCAAGGAAAAGAATCAAAAAAGAGAAACTTGGGCTCATTAGTACCCCCCTTTTTAAAAAATAAATAAAATAAAATGGGTGATTTCATCCTTGCTGTTTTATATTCATGGTGGTTCATCTGAGACTGCCGCCTTTCATTTTTATTGAAGGAAAACTATAGTGCATGGATAAAGGGCATAAACATTAATATATTTTAAAACCAAGCTTTTGCCTCATCTTACTAAGTTATTTTATATTCTGGAAGAAATATTTGTGCTTTCAGCAGTTATGGGATTACTAGTGATGGGAAAGGGCATCCTATTTATTCACATAAAATGTAAAGTGCTGGCAGCCACAACATAAGCTTTTGACAGCACTCCGCAAACCACCAGCTGTGTCCCAAAGATGTCATCTTGTTTAAGTCAAAATTCAGTTTAGTTACTAGCCTCATCTCGTACAATCCTCACTGTAGACATAGCTATGCTCAAAGAACAGTGCTTCTGTTGCCATAGACAATGTCATTTGGGAAGTTGGTGTTACTATGCTGATAGAAACATAACATATGTAACACAACTAATACACTATGCAGTTTAAACAAAGTCCCCATCTTAGTGGTCTTGACATCATGCAAGTTTAGTGGATACACTGATGTTCTGAAACTGTTCTACCAATTTCTTAAGACAATTTGCAAAAAAGGTTCTTACTTTGTTCAAATGTATCCAACCTTGAGATTTAGTTTATTAATCTGTTCCACAGAACACTCAGGCCCAGCTAGTGGTTGCTGTCACTGAACTCCAGTAATTATGTACTTTAATATTGTTGGCTGGAGATTCATAAAATATTATACATTTTAGCCCTAATTACCTTTCTCCTAGTCTTCCATCACAACATAACTGATATAAGTAAAGGTGGCAATCACTAGATTTGTCGATACAATGTTGGAAGCAGGGATTGTGTCACCGAACTTATTTCACTCACTGGTTGATGGATCCTAATTGAGGTGTCCAAAAAACCTTGTCTATTAAGACAGGCTTTTGCACAAAGAATTAGTTTATGGGAATGGGAGTGTGGTGGTGGTATTCCTTGCTAGGGAGTTTGCAGTTTGTTTTAGCAGAACCTGAGCCAATTTTGATTTAACTTATGGTTCTAAGTATGTTATATAAATTAAAAATAAATAAAATTTTGGAAAAATCAGAGCTTCTGGCATGTAGACATTTCTATTTTTTCCTTTATTGAACTCCTGCTTTTCCTAGAAATTGAGATTTTCCCTTCCTGTAATTCAAGTTTCCGCCACAAGGTAGTTGGCAGTCTCTAGACCATTGGATTTTCCTCTCTTTGAGTTTGCTAGTGACCAATCAATTTATAACAGCTTATCCTCCTTACTCAGCAACACTATCTACAGGCTGCTTTTGCACACTTTCTTTAGGTGGATTATTCCCTAGCCTTTAAAGATGCTCATGGAAACAATTAGATATGGGCAAACCTAAAGTGACTAAAATGTTTTCTAAAATAGCAAGTCTAATAACTAATTAATTATCAGCACTAATGTAATTAAGGTCTGGAAGAATCCCAAATAGTCAAATGCTTCTTTACAAAAACCCAATTTACCAGTACAGAATCTCTTTCTATTCCTACTCATTTGACAATCTGGATCAATCAGATACAATGAGTGCACAGTGACTCCCTAGTTCTGGTGATCAAGATGCTCCTTCTAAGGACAGTAGCTGCCAAAGCTGACACAACAAATCTGTAGTGGCATATAGGTACGTAAGGATCATCATTTGGCAGCTTTACACAAGTCCCTTGCTGAAGCCCTTTTCCTTTCAACCCATGGGATAGTTCATGGATTTAGTATAGTGGGCTATAAATGGCTCAGGGGAAGACGACTATGCAGCGTTATGTGGAAACACAGGACTTTTAGCCATCTAGCTGTAGTGGATCTGGACTCCACCCCCTCCCCTTGAAGTCCTGAAGTGGGGACGAGAGTGATGAAAACTGGACCGGGGGGAGGGTCGGATGGAACCCCGCCCGGGGGAAAGTAAAACATAGTATAGCTCAGGTGATCTTATGAAAGACTGCCTGTCCTGAAAGGGGAAGAGGAATGCGAGTTTCAGCTTCTAACATTGGCTCCCCAGTGAGGACTCAGTTGGAGGGGGATGTATTAGTCACCAAAACTGAGAAGCCAGGGTACTCAGAGACAGAGGTACTCAGAAATTTCAAGGCTGCTTCCACTACCATGGAAGAGGCCTTTATGCTCAGAGAGGAGGCAGACTAAGTTTGGGTCTGCTGTACTCTGTCTCAAGGAAGAGCAAAAATGGACATCACAATTGCCACTGAAGAAATTTGGGCACTTCCATACCTGTGCATCTTCTGCCTGTCCATCTCGTTGCTTGCTTTATGAAGAACTAGAAGATGTTTGCCTGGAGTTGAGGCAGAAGATTAACTGACAATAACACAGCATCCAGAGTGAAGGAAATGCAGCTGGTCAGGAAAAAAAATCTCGTAAGTGGTGACTGCTCCCTCTTCCTTCTAGGTTCACCCGTTGAGGGAAACCATTTGATCCAGATTGTTAAACGAGTGTCAGCAATCTTTCATTTCTATTGCAGAATATGTATTCTAGAATTGTTAATTTCATTGGACCTTTTTTCTGATTGCTCCTCCTTTCAGGCATTACTTTTTCCAGAGGTATTCCTCATCCCCAACTGAAGAAACCGAGTCACTTTGGAGATGGCTCATGACACTTGGTAAGGGATATACTGTCTAGCCTGTTTATGAACATTTTAAAATCAGATCAGTTTTTCTTCAATTGAAACTTGTTAGATTTAGAACGCTGATTTCTTAGTTTCCTTGCATTCTGCCTTAAGTTTACTGCTTATTTTAATTTCCGGGCTATATTAAAATAAAACTCCTCTGTACTGAAAGAAAAGTGAAGGACAGCTATATAGGGGGGAAACAGTTATTGTCATTACAGGTTTTTCATTAGTGTGCTCACTTCTTAAACTCCATTGATCAACCATTAATTAATTATATATATACACACACATATATACACACACACACACACACACTGAAGCAAAGTTCAAAATGTGCTTGGCACTGTACAGATTTAATTAAATATGCATTAACATATGTAGACATTATCTTTTTCAGAGTATTTTCAGATTGTAAAAAAATCAGTTATGTATGTATGTTACTTCCTTAAGCCTTTAGTGGTATTCGTGCCTATTATAAATACATATCCAGTGCTCATATGCATAGAACAATTTTTAATTACACAAATTTAACTTAGATAAATGTATAGAAATCAAAGAAATTTTAAATTCAAAATTTGAGGAACTGAATACCACTAGAAATACTGTACACATGCACTAAGAATTTGCCATGTTTACAGGCTTCAGACCAAGTTTATCATATAAACATATTAATAAAATACTTTAAACAACACTTAAAATGAGCAACTTGAGGAGGTTACTTCGACCCATAGGAAACCTTATTGTAACAGAATGTGTTTGACTGGTTAAAGGGAAAATGACAGGGAATAGCACTCACTTGGACATCTACAATAATAATGGTTAAGTTCCTGGGGGAACAACTTTATATTTAAATATTTTATTCCTGCAATGGAAAGTGGATAATCAACCCAACTGAAATATCATAAGCTATAATCTATATTGTAATGAGAAATCAAGTTATAGAATCTGAAGGTGCATGCCTATATCCACAGAAAAGTTTAAAATATCCAGTTTTAACTGCTAGTTTTCATTCAATTTGAAAGAGGTAACAAAAGGAGGAATAAGAAAGAACAAGATGAGTACCAGTGTGGTAGGGACAGTCAAGTTTATTAGTACACTTAAAAGAGTACAAGAGGAAGAGAAAACTAAAGACACAAACAAGCTCTGCTTTAGAATAAAGACAGACTACTGTTTTCTCTAACAGATTTATTTCAAAAAGTACACAGGTCTGTCATGAAACTACAGCATTTTTGTATTTTTTTTTTTTTTTTTTACAAATGGACTCCTACAAATTTCAATGCTTCTACTTTAAATTCTTAAAAATTAAATATAAAACCTCATGCTGAAATTCATACCAATATCAAATACTATGCTTTGTGCACGTGAAGTACTGAATACCTTTTCCAGTTGCAGACGTTTACTCCGTTAGGCAGTATTGCTTTAGTATAATTAAGTTGAAATGTACCGCATCATTGAGAAGCCCAAAGGCCCTATAAACACTTAATGCAGTGTTTCAGTAGGGTTTAAGTGATACAATGAACCTAATGTGGACTTTCCTCCTACACGGCAAGAGTACAAAGAACAAAAATCTGCCATGAAAACTACTGTCTATACTGTTGGCTTCCTTTATTGCAGAAAAGCCCTGATTTACAGACAGATATTTTAAACACATCTTTAACACTTAGCTGTATTGTTACTAAACAATAGGTATGAGGACATTTAATCTGACATGTAACAATATACTATACAACATTAGATTAAATGTGTACTTTTATACGTTTCTGAATAGGCAAAATACCACAGTTAATGGCATTTACAAAAATATGATGGATATTTATTTTGCTGAACTGAAACAAGGCATTTTTAACGCACTAAACGCTTAAAAAATTTATTCGTGAAATTTCAGTGTAAAATAATGCCTCACAAAAACATCTTTAAATATCTGTTTCAGAAAGTTTATTAAAAGGAATTAAGTTTATTATGATATCTGGTGTAATGTAGTGTTTTTTCAAATTACATAAGGCTGTCACACTTTATTCACCCCAAAATAAATCAGAGTATGCCGCATTGACAATGGAAAAGTAAATTTTCAGTCATCCAATTAACTACTTATTACTTCTTCAGTTCATTTAGATTTAATATTTACAAAAGAGTTTATCTTCAACTATAAGACTGCGTGAATGAGGCATTGAGGATGGTGTGTTCTAATCAGTGAACTAGCTGTCCTTGCTTCCTATAAGATTTTTCCTTAGAAGTCTTATCTGTAACAATGAACATTCTAAGTGGGGGGGCATGGAGGAGGAGTACTGGGACAAGCTATTTGGTCCCATCCATTCCATTTCTAAATAGACAATACATTGTTAATCTGGTATTTGCTTTAAGTAAATTAGATGTCTGAATTTAAAGAAAAAACAATTTACTAAAATATTTATTTTGTGATATTAATCAGATTTATAGTAGTAATAAAGTGGCCTTCATAATAATGCTTTGTCCATTCAATAGGCCTGGATGTTAGGTACTTGAGACAAAGTCTATCCCAAGTAGGTAGTCCTATGTATTTCAGAGGACACTGTCAGTTCCTGTTACTTTATCTTCCATGCAATTTCATAAACAGACATTGTCAAGGCTGCAAGGCCTAAAAGCTATGTTTTGAGGGCACATCATGCTGTCCTTTCACTCTATCACTTATTCCTTTCTTGTGAGCTGACTGGGCATTAAATATGCACAAATGCAGCTACACCTGCTTTAGTGTAATACATTTATGCTCTTCAATATCTTGCCTGTTTACCTGACAGGAGTATGGAGTATTGGACAATACAATGAGAGCCCATCTCACAAACATATCCACAGATGGATTAATAAAACACTTTAGACTGTTAGCTAGTGGCCCAGTCCTACTGCTGGCTTTTAATCTGTGCTTTACCTCCTGTTCTGCACAGAAGATCAGCTTTCAAGATTGACATAACAGCATTTTTAAAATAATAAATAGTTTACTTTAGGGGTAGGTAAAATATTTGGTCTATCAATACATCATTCAACTGTGACAGTCTCTCTTCTGTGTTTATAACTGGATATCGGAAGGGACTGTCTTCGTTCCCTACACCAGGGGTTCTCAAACTTCATTCCACTTCGACACCCTTCTGACAACAAAAATGACTACGAGGGAGTGGGGGTGGGGTGGAGAAAAGACCCAAAGCCTGAGTCTGCCCAAGCCCCGATGCCCACCGCCCTGGCTGGGGAATGGGCAAGCTTCAGCCCCACGCAGGGGGCCTGTAACCTGAGCCCCGCTGCCCAGGGTTGAACCCCTCTGGCTTCGGCTTTTGCCTTGGCCTGGGTGGTGAGGCACAGGCTTCGGCCATGGCCCCAGCAAGTCTAAGACAGCCCTGGGAACCCCATTGGGCTCGTGATCTACTTTGAGGTCCCCATCCACAGTTTGAGAACCGCTGCCTTACACTTTCAAAAATTCTTTAAAATTAAGCTGTTTTATTTATTTATTTTTAAAGACTTTTGTATTCATGTGTCTGGAAAATAACTACGAAGTATGACGCATCACATATGAGGGTTCTAATCATCTAATCTGGTACTACAGTGAAAGAGAATGTTTTCAGGAACATAACATTCACTAGCTTGTAAAGAGAAGTTTAAGCAAAACTGAAGCGCTTTGAAATACAGAACATTATGTAGAGTTACTTAAGCCACATCCAAAATATTGGCAGGAAGAGGTAAAAATATAAAAAGTATGTAAGAAGAAATCAGGTCACAGTGTTGTGAAGTCTGTACCTTCATGTTTAAGAAGCACCTTTCAAAAAAAAGTAATTTAGGCACCAGAAATTTCTTTAAAAAACTTAAGTTACAATCAGGCATAAAAGTTTATTGGAAAGGCACAGATGAAAGATAAAAGTATCTTAGTTCTAACAGTATCTGATTACAATCTAAAAAAGATGTCCCAAAATGTGGAAAGTTTTATACATATCTAAAATACTTAATATCTACTTCATTCTCTAAATTCAGAATGAAAAGGGTTTATATACTCTACATAATAATCCAGATCAAAAATTGTGTACCTACCTACAACTAGGACAAACATCTAAGAGCAAGCTGAATAATTTCACAGACCTAGTCAGCTATAGAAAAAACAGACACTATAGCCTAAAGCTTCCCTAAACTCTTGAGAAAACCTTTTATCTCACACCATTGTAATACAGATATACCTAGTATCTTTCACACAGGCAGTTCAGACATTTAGCTTAAATAAGATCAGTGTTGCACTCAATCTTCCTTTTCAGTTTGAAGAATATTTGGCAGTTTAATATCCACTATTGACATTTTAAATTTACAAAATTCTTTTTTCTGAAAAAAATCACTTTCACAAAGACTCAAACTGATGCAAAATTCAAATACACTATCCACAACAACCCAACAGCTATCACAAGATATCAACAGTACTTTAATAAGTCTGAAACTAGTACAGAAACCACACTGGAAAGCTTTTTTAAAAAAAAAATTCAACAAAACAATGAATTTTAGTTCTATATCTACAATTTTGGATAACCACAATGCATGAAGAAGAGAAACTATTTGAAATTCTATTTTTGTTATGAGAAAGTAAATGGAATTAAGTGTTTGGTAACAATATTTAGAGGTTGTTTGTTTTTAACGGGGACACCGAGGACCAAATTATTTTACCCCCTTTACAAATTCCTTGTACAAAAGCTGTTTACACAATGTCCTCAAATAGCAGACTAATATTGCACTGTGTATAAACACACACTAGGGTCAAAAATAAGTTTCCAAAATAAGTGGGCAGATTTTACCAAATCATGAGCATTCATCATTTCCTATTAAATCCAGATAGAGCTTCTGCATGCTTACCTCTTTGGAATCAAAATATGGATTTAGAAACCTAAAGTGAGATTTATAAAACTAAAGCAAGGTTCTGAAAATCTTAACAGACAGATATCTATCCCATATAATTTAACTATTTGTCCACAAACACACATCCATTTTTCATGGGAAAACAACAGCTGATCTGAAGTTTTGGAAGACTAGGTTCCATGAGTAACAAGTTGGTATAAACTTGATCGTGTCCCTTTAATGCCAGTGAACAGTTCTGGGTTGCTTGGCATGACTATAATAAAATGCTCTTCTCTTAAAATTGGGGTCTCATAAAGCTTTCATGGTCTCCCCTGTAGCATTTCCACTTGTTGCATTTAATCTCAAAATCAAGTTTATCAGTTGACTGGGTTCAATTAACTGCAACTGGTAGCCCATGATATACGAGTTCTCAGAAATTCAAAAGATGCCCCAAAAGCACATTACAAAAGTTAAAGATTTCCACAGACTTTCAGAAAAATATTTAGATCAATCATTCAAGTACTTCAGACACTGTGGCCATTATCACAGAATGGCCAAAGGGGTCAAAATATTTAAGTCATTCCACATTTTGAGGGTGAAGTCTCTGGAAATCTAATTTCATGGACTACAGTTGCAATGTCTTTTCACTGTCAAAAATACACAACGTTGTGTTTCATATTCAGAATTCCACATCTAGCTGATATGGTGTTTCTTCATCTAAAATTCAAATACCTCCATTGTTTCATGTCTCATTAGGAACTTAAATGCTTTTGCTGAAGCATTTAATTAATATATTTTACTAACAGTTCAAAAATTAATAAGCAAAAGTGATGGCTGTTCAAACTAACTGTTCATTTTCTTTAAGAACAATTTTATGCACTTTTTACATGTAGGTTGGAACAAGGTTTTTATTTATTTATTTTTAATATTTGTAAAGAATTTTAAAAAAGCATAAATTAACACCATTCTATACTATGGACCCGTCCTTGCTTTGTGCTGGAATCATCACAGGGACAGCTCCCATTCTACTTAGATTAGGTGCAGCTACCTTTGACGGTGCAAAGCTTGGGTTTTGACCAGAAGGACGTTCAAAGTCTTCACTTGGTACTTGATTATATGGAGTCTTGGCATATCCTTCCATATTGGAGGGAGACATTGAACCCAGAGAAGAACGATTGCTGCCTATATAGCTGCGGGCTGTTGAAGTACGACTCTTTGGAGGAGGAACATCCTCTCTGAAAATAGTTAAAAATAAAAATGGTTTAAACCAAGAATGTATTGGCGTTTTGAGGGATTTGTAAAATTTCTAGTGTTTTTTTCCCCTATTACAAAAGTAAAAGTAGCAAAAACAGTAATACTGTTTATTACTTTAAAAAAAATGTTTCAAATATTTACCACTTTCAGAATACTTTTTAAATCAACAAAATATTGAAACATCAGAAAATAGGATACAGGCATATTAATGTATACTACATTAAAAGTATACAGTTATAGGCTTAGCTGTCACACTGGCTTAATGTACTGACTTAGGTCAATGCAGAATTCTAACCAGCCATAATGAATATATTATCTACGAGAAAACATTAAGAGGAAGTTATTTTCTAGTTTCAGATATTACAGTTCAAAGGGTAAAGACAATGGGCCATTACCTACCTAATATCATGGTGCACTTCTTTTTCATATTTTTTCTCTTTACGTTTCTTACAGCAACAGAAGACAAGAAAGGCCAATAAAAAGAGCCCCAGAAGAGTTCCAATAACTGCTCCAGCAATTGTGCCAGCTGTATTTATAGCTAGAATAGATTAACACAAATTACTACGATACTGGCCTTTAACTGAATTTGCATAACTAGAGAATTCTCCTCGTACACCTTAAAATAAAAACAATGTGCCCTATACTGAGAAATATTACTGAACTGATACATGAGTACTTATACACACCTTTAAATTAAAAAAAAAAAAAAAAACCTTCATTCACATGGAAAGACAGGTGAAAAGGCTGACTTGTTTATTGGAGCTGAAAGAATGCTCAATACTCAAAAATATGACAAAATTAAAAATGGTGTCAGTTACCTGTTCTACAGCATATTTCTTTTATAGATTACAAAAGAATCAAAAGAGTTTATTTCTTTAACTCATTCATCAACATTTCTGATTTTGCAGAAACTACTATACAGCAAGTACTTACGAGGAGTGACATTTAGCACAACGAAACAGTCATCAGTGCCAACTCTGTTTGTAGCCACACAACTGTATGTACCAGAGTACTCCTCAGAGGCATTCTTCAGAGACAGTTCACCTGTATCTTTATCTAAAAATATTGAAGAAACTTTGGTTAAAATTTTCCATTAATGGTTATTATTCAATATTTCCAAAGGTATTAATCCATTACAACAAATTTTATTTAAAAAAATCAGTGTCTTAGTTATGTTGACATCAGTTTGAAAAAAATGAGACATTTGTCAAGCTGCAAAGAGCTGTCATATGTAATACTACCATTCTTTTCTGAATAACTGGAAGTTTATTCCATAGCATTTAATTTCAGTATTAAATCTTGGTGCTCCATACCACTAGTCTGCTGAGAATATTTCCTTGCCAAGAGTGTAATGGATGTGTCTAACACAGGTAATCTGCGAGGCACCAGATCTTAACACATTAAGCCTAGGCATAAAAAAAGCTTAGCATTTCAAGGTGAAATAAAAACATGAAGACAAAACCTATTATCCATCTTAAATATATTAAAATAGTAAAGGATAAATATTACTCAATAACGATGTCGCCGGAAGTTCCTGTGTGCCAGTTAATTTCCTCCAGTTGTAGGATAAGAGTGGAGAGCCTTCTTGTGATACACATTTCAGGGTAAGGTCTCTTCCAGTTTCCTGTGATCCTTCAATGTAGCATTTAGTCCTTGCTGGCTTTACTAATAAATAAAGTATTATTTAAAAATCAGTTATGGTGTCCATTAATTAAGCCTTAGCAAGTATATAATTTTTCACTGCACAGAACTTGAAGTCAGCCTATGTTTTTTAACTCTTATGTTTTATACAAAGGGCAAACCAATTTTTGAGCCATTTTCAAGAAATGTTAATTATTTCTACATTTTTGTCCTCCTCCTCTCCATTCCACTGGGGGAGGAGGGGTATCAATCATCTAATTATTGAACACTAAATAATAGGGCTGTCAATGAATCGTAGTTAACACCTGCTATTAACTGAAAGCAAACTTAACGGTGTTAATTTTTTTTTTTACACATTAATCATATACATCTGTGAGGGCGGAAGGCACCAGCAGCAGGTGGGGGTTGGAGCCCCATGCACCAAGAGGGGCTGAAGCCCCGAGCCCCCACCCCTGACCCTCTATTTGAAAATATAGAAAACCCACAAAAAATGTAAATAAATGGTATTGTAGTATTGTTTAACAGTGTGATTAAAACTGAGATTAATTTTGTTAATCTCGCAATTGTTTTTAAAATCGCTTGACAGCCCTACTAAATAACAATTTATCCACTTACAATTCAGTATTAGATTATGAATTTATTTTACACAAGCACTTCTCTCATTTTAAGGGTCAAATGTAATATGGACATGTAACAATTTGCCCTCAAGAACATATACAGCATATAGCATCTGTACAAATTATCCTACCAAGCACAGTCAACTGTATTTTTTGGCTTTCAACTGCAGGAGCTTTCTTCACTCTGCACTGGTATGTGCCTGTATCTGTTGATTTTAGATTCAGGATATCTATGGAGCCGTCACCAGATCTGGGATCAGGATTAGTGAACTGTACCCGTCCATTCATAGCTTCATAGTAATTATTATAAATCCTGTCTACAGAGTACATAATAATCTAAAAGGAAAAGAAAAAAAACAGGTATTTTCTCCAAACAAATCTGCATAGCAATTTGAATATTTCAAATGAACCACAGTTCTATTTCTTTGGAAGACACTTTTTCCATGTGTAAAAACAATTCTAACCAGAACAATAAAAAACCCACCCAATGCAATTTATCTGATGGAAAATGAATAAACTCTATTAATAGCTGATTAAAATTGCTACGTGCTAATACTTATACTGTAAACTTCTGCACGAAGGGGCTCATCTAAATTTACTGGTATTGCTTCTAAAGAATGGAATTGGAAAGGGGCTAATATATTTTAAGATCTAAGAATTTCTTTTAAATATTTTCTTAGTAAAAGCTGACTTGTTTGGTTCAACACAGCACTGTATTTATCAGTAACCGAAAAAATTAAAAATAAAATTATCCTGGAGTTATTTTTCTTTACAACTCACTAACTTATAGTGAGCAATTACGTGTCCTTCTATATCTTAAATATGTTTATATAACTGGCATTCATTGTTTACTATTCCTGTGCATGGTGCTTCACAGACATGCAAGATCACAAGTTCCCTGACCTGAAAGAAACAAAATTCAGAGAACAAGAGGTGTTTGTGGGCAGAAAGTTTCAACATTCAGAGCTCTTACAACAGCTAGGAATTAAACAATCTCTAAAAAGCTCTCTCTACTCACTGTTTGTTCCTTCTTTCGATTATCTAGTGGTATTAAGACCCATTCAACATCTAGTGGGCCTAGATCGTCTTGTGATTCAGTGAATGTACACAGCAATGTAACTTTCTCTCCTTGAGCTTTTTCAACCATAGGCTGGTCAGTTGAAGTTATCTTTAGGCCTTTTGTTAGACCTAGAAAAAAAAAGTGGTGGTATAAACAAGTGTTAAACCTCTACTAATTCAACAAACAATAATTCAAATCTATGGATAAACATTCAGCTTTTATGATAAACTTTCCATTAGACATAGGCCAAGATTTTCAAAAGTGGATACCAAGTAAGTTGCCCAATTATCCAAAGTGCTGAGCACCCAACAGCTCCCTTCACTAGGAACTGCTTGGAGCTCAGCATCTTTGAAAGTCAGCCTGCTCATACAGATGCCTAACTTCAGGCACTCACTTTTGAAAATCTTAGCCATAATACATAGTTAAGTATACAGAACTGAAATTGTCTAGTCAGACATATTTTTAGCAGAGCTTACCCAACAAACCTTGTGCCATACTTTGTTATTGAACAATGAAGCAAACTGGATATAATGTTAATCAGTCAACCTGGGAGTCATATAAATAGTCACTTGAATCAGGAAAAGCTACACCTTTCCTCATTTTCCATCTCCTACACAAACACACCCTAGTTTTATGCAACATAAGTCCCATAAAAAGCTACATATCATAATTAAAACCCTTTGACGGTGACTTTCCACATCAATAGTAAATGCATACCACAATCCTAATGCTACCTCTCTGGTAAAATGGGGACATACAGCATACTGCTAAGGTCAGTTAAGTCTGACAGGACAGTTGTGAAATCTTGAAGTTAAATTACTTGTTTTTGAAACATAAGGATCATTTTGCTTTAAAGGAATGCGTGGGTTAATCTTTTCCAAAAATCCTACTGAGTTTTTCGATTTAATTTTTGTGTCAGCCTTTTCTGCCTGATCTCCTCCTGGAAAAATCAGCATAATCCTCATTTGCATGGTATGCTCAAAGAACAATAT
Organism: Trachemys scripta elegans; assembly: GCF_013100865.1. Taxonomy (NCBI): domain Eukaryota; kingdom Metazoa; phylum Chordata; order Testudines; family Emydidae; genus Trachemys; species Trachemys scripta. Next base: position 175,294,422 of record NC_048298.1, on the reverse strand, counting down.
GTTTCCAAGCGACAGATTCCGCTCAATCCAATGCTTCAAAAGAAGAAAGAAACTATACAATGACCAAACAGGATTTACATAAAAAAAGATTCACGTAAGCGTCCGGAAGCTATCTTTCCATATTATTTTACAATCTTAAATCTACAATGTGTTCATCTGTCATGTGTTTTATAGCAGACTCACACAGTATTTGTTTAGCAATCAAGAAATGTTCCTCTTGGAACATTTCACTGTGTAAACTGTGAGATGAACTAGAAAGGTATTTGATGTTTTGAATCTATTGTTGGGTGTGAACATCTTGCTGAAATTCAACATTTGTGATAGACTAGTAGTTGAAGGGCTTTAAAATGGTAATTTCTTATCTGAAGTAGTAAAACTAAAATTCTGTACAGTAACTCCTCACTGAATGTCGTCCCGGTTAACGTTGCTTCGTTACTGATCAATTAGAGAACATGCTTATTTAAAGTTGTGCAATGCTCCCTTATAACGTTTGGCAGCAGCCTGCTTTGTCCACTGCTTGCAGAAGGAGCAGCCCATTGGAGCTAACTGGTGGGGGCTTGGAACTAAGGTGGACCAGCAGCCCCTTTATCAGCTCCCCTTATTTCCCTGTATGGCAGCTGCCCAGCAGGCTATCAATTACCAGATCAGCTGTCCCTCCCCCAACTGCTGTGTGCTGCTCCTGCCCTCTGCCTTGGAGCTGCTCCCTGGAGCCTCCTGCTTGCTGTGCAAAGGTGGCGGGAGGGGGGAAGAGAGGTGCTAATGTCAGGATGTCTCCCTCCCCCCACTTGTGGAGATGGGGTGTAGGAGCGGGGGGAGGGGGACACGACAGGACTCAGAATGGAGGAAGCTTGCTGGCAGCAGCTGCTCTCAACTTGCTGATCTACTTAAAAAGGCAATTTACTTAGAGTTGGGTCAGCGTACTTAAAGGGGCAATGTGCGTCTCTGGGCTAGTGCTAGTTCATCATTTAGCAATAAGGCATTCCCTGGGAAATATCCCACCCCCTTCAACCCTCTGACTCCACCACCTCAACCAAGCTTCACAATCATCATTGCTGTGTACAATATTAAATTGTTTCTTTAAAAAACTTATACTGTGTGAGAGTATGTATGTGTATATATAGTCTTTTGTCGCAAAAAAAAAAAAAAAAAAATCCCCTGGAACCTAACCTCCCACCCCCTTACATTAATTCTTATAGGGAAATTGGATTTGCTTAACATCGTTTTGCTTAAAATAGCATTTTTCAGGAACATAACTATAACTTTAAGCGAGGAGTTACTGTACTAAATCTTAACAAGGACAACTCAGACTCACCATTCTGTCTTAGGTAAAATTTGTTTCAAGATGAGTCGTCAGCCTTGCTGCAAAACTGAAGTCAAAGCTACTTCAAATGATATTTTAAAAAATCAGGAAATAAGATAGCCAGAGGAACAACTTCTCAGATGAGGAGTTCTCATAATCAGATTCTACAAAGTCCCAGGTTGCTGAGGAGAATCTGACTGTTAGAAATTCCTCAGCACTGTTTTGATTACATAGATGCAGAACTACAAGAAGCATTTGATCCTTCCTCCGACTTCTATTTATAATGCTACTTTGCCTGAACACCTACATTCAATTATTAATTAGGTGATAAATTCTGGAGGGAAAAAACATTTCAATTTCATAGAATCATAAGACTGAAAGGGACCTTGAGAGGTCATTTAGTACTGTCCCCTGTACTCAAGGCAGGACTAAGTATTATCTAGACAAGGGGGATGGGCAAAATATGGCCCGCGGGCCAGATCTGGCCCCTCAAGGCTTTGGATCCAGCCCGCGGCGGCGCCGGCACCACATCCTTGAGGCCCCCGGGTGGGGAGGAGGGGTCAGAGGGCTCCATGCATTGCCCATGCCTCCAGGTACCACCCCCCGCAGCTCCCATTGGCCGGGAACGGGAAACCGCAGCCAATCGGCGCTTTGGGTGAGGTACCTGGAGACGCGGCAAGGGCAGTGCACACACAGCCCTCCACCTCACTCCACCCCTAGGGGCCGCAGTGCTTCCGGGAGCAGCGCAGGGCTGGGGACAGGGCAGGCATGCAGGGAGCCTGCTGTGGCCCCAGTGCGTGCCGCTGCCACCCAGGAGCCGCTTGAGGTAAGCGGCGCTGGGCCGGAGCCTGAACCCCTCCTGCACCCTGCCCCCCAACTCCCTGCTCTAAGTCCCCTACCTGCACCCAGCACCCGTCCTGCACCGAGCCCCTTGCCACACCCCGTCTGCACCCCAACCCTGTGCCCTGAGCCCTCTCATACAGCCAGCACCCCTCCTCTGCCCCAATCCCTTGCCCTGAGCCCCTTCCTGCACACCACACTCCCTCCCGCACCCCAACCCCCTGCCTAGGCCCTGCATACAATTTTCCCACCCAGATGTAGCCCTCGGCCCAAAAAATTTGCCCACCCCGATCTAGACCATTCCTGACAAGTGTTTGTCTAACCTGCTGCTAAAAATCTCCAATGATGGTAATTCCACAACCTCCCTAGGCAATTTATTCCAGTGCTTAACCACCCTGAGAGTTAGAAAGTTTTTCCTAATGTCCAACCTAAACCTCCCTTGCTGCAATTTAAGCCCATTGTTTCTTGTCCTGTCCACAGAGGTTAAGAAAGAAAATTTTTCTCCCTCCTCCTTGTAACAACCTTTTACGTACTTGAAAACTGTTATGTCCCCCCTCAATCTTCTCTTTTCAGACTAAACAAACCCAATTTTTTCAATCTTCCCTCATAGGTCATGTTTTCTAGACTTAATTTTTGTCGCTCTTCTCTGGATTCTCTCCAATTTGTCCACATCCTTCCTGAAATGTGGTGCCCAGAACGGGACACAATAATTCAGTTGAGGCCTAATCAGTGCGGAGTAAAGCGAAAGAATTACTTCTCGTGTCTTGTTTACAACACTCCTGCTAATATATCCCAGAATGATGTTCGCTTTTTTTGCAATAGCTTTACACCATTGACTCATATTAGCTTGTGGTCCACTGTGACCCCCCAGATCACTTTCCGCAGTACTCCTTCCTAGGCAGTCATTTCCCATTTTGTATGTGTGCAACTGATTGTTCCTTCCTAAGTGGAGTACTTTCCATTTGTCCTTATTGAATTTCATCCTAATTATTGGAGTAGCAGAGAAGAGATGTGGGAGCTTGGTCAAAGTGTCATATGGTCAGATGGTAACCAGATTCTTAAATCATTCTTGGTTTGTCTGCCTTCCTATGTGACAAGTGAGATAACAACCCAAAAAGTTCAGTATGACACATACAATACACAGAAACAGTTGAAACAAATTTCTAGAAAAATATTACCAAGACATTATTGTCAGCCAGCGTGTATCTATCATTACCAAACCCAGAGCATCTCTTGAAAAATATGGTTTTAACAGAGTTTGGAACTATCTATACTGGCAGGGCAGAATGTATTAGAAACTGGTTTTCTGGAATCACATTTAAGCAAATATAAACATTATTTCCAACCTATGATAGCATCCCGCTGTGGATTGAGCGAAAACTCACAATTCAATCTAGAGTGGGATACTACCTGTCACAAAAAATTCCTACAGACCCAAAGCCACTTTACCAAGCATATTTGGCGTTAAGAGGCTTTTAGAAGGAAGTTTATTGCTACCAAATAACGCTTACATTTGTTTAAAAATACAAAAGGAAAGAAACAGTCTATGCAGAGACAGCACTTTAAAAATGAATTTAGCAGGGTCACTAGTTGTTATAGATTACTGTTGCTATGTGAATTCGTATTAAGGGCATCACAGTGCCTTCAGTCTCTCAAGAGGCAGATTAACAAAGAACTTCAACCAGTATCAGTCTACTAAAGCGGTCCCCCTTTACCCTTCACCCCTCCCCCTTTCTCCTACCATCACCTCAGTGAGAGAGAGTAATGAGACATCCTCAGATCTGCTTTCCATCTAAATCCAACTCCAACCAACAGAGCCCAGAATGACCATCCATGGGAAGCATGTAGGTATGGTATGTAGGAATCAAAGTTCCCATACTGTTTTTTTAAGTGCATTTTAAAACTACTCGGAGCTGATAGTATAACAGATACAGACTGAATTTCTATAGCCCCATCCAGTTTCTGGCTGCTTGTTACCACGTTTTCTCCAGTCTCAGCCAATAAATACATCCAAGAGAAAATAAACCCATCCATCAGAGATCACATAGCAGTAAAGGACTTGTTACAACTACAATTATTCTACGCAGCAATACAAGATTCAAATATCTTTTAAGAATTATTTCAATTACAGCTTGAACAGCACTTAAAAAAACCCATTGTGCACTTTTTTAAACATACAACAATCCTTCCACAATGACTAAATTTTTAGATTTTACTACTGGGGGGGGGGTGTCTGTGATCCTCGAGTCCCTCAATGCCAGCTGACGGAGGGCCCCCATATCACACCAGGCCTGACACACACAGTGCCCCAACATCCATCATAAAGGTGTCAGGTAAGGTATCATATGTAAACTGGTGATATGCTGGTCCTGAAAATCAGTGTGTTATGTATGTACAGACTGTATATAAAAAGTTATAGATGTGTGCTTGAAACATGTTCTTAATATGTGTTTGGGAGGCAGAGCAAGAACCCAGCCTGCCCGAGACAAAGGAATGTGTATTTACCTTCTGAGCTGAGTATAGGCAGAGGACAACAGAAATACATTTGCATATAAAGTAAATAAAGCCATTAAAACTAGACAAGCATGGAAGACGACAGTTAAACAATCATGCCAGGGGACAGAGTCTGCACCACAGGAAGGTTCCTGGCTCTTGAAACAGAGACAAACTTTGGGTAATATAAGAGGGGCAAAGAGAATCTAGAGATCAGTAACACAGGGGTCACAAGAGCACAGCACCTTACTGAACCCCACACTCCCATGAGGCAATCCAAGTAATCGGTGTAGATTTTAGAGCACTTAGCGGAATTGGGTTTTAAACAGAAAGATGTTCTTAACCTTAACTACAGCAGAGTTATTGCTCTAATACAGACTTCATGGTAAAGTGAATTCAACTGATACAGCGAGTTAATGGCCGACTTCCTAGCAACTGAAAGTGAAGATGTTCTCCTGATGCAATATGCCTAGCCTCTCCATATGACTAGTAAGACAACACAGGTAAAGGGAGAAATCAGAAAATTAACTGAAATGTCTTACTCAAGAAGATTTTTCTTTTACAAACCAAAAAGCTTTTAAACCACCAAGACTAGAATTAAGGGTTCAGCACTTCTAACACAATTGGTCTCTAATTTTAAGAAATCTCCCATTAGTGCAACCACTGATTCAGTTGGATCAGTGAAAGCCTGAGTAGGAGCTATAACGTAGGCAAGGTTCTTGCTGCTTCCAGCATTTTTGATCACCAAGCACATTTAGTTGGCAGTGGTAAAAATTTTAGAATCTGCTACACCCTTCCCTACACTTGTCCCACCCAAACTACCACTAGTGCAGCTGAAGCAAATCACAGCACTAGTGGGATTTCCATACAGTCATGTTCTCAGCAAGTGTACCAGACCCACATTTCTTGCACTGCCTAAGCTGTTGACATCAACTGTACCAGAGAAACAGAACCTTGTGCTGACAGGTAAATAAAGCAAAAATAGTTACCAGGGGTTTAATTTTAAAAATGTGTTAAGTTAGTGAATACAGTGTTAGTGAAGTTAGAGTCTTTGGCTTTCATTTTAAAGTAAAAATAACCAATAATATAACACCAAACATAATTTTTCAAGAAACACTACAGGTTGATGATGGAGGGGAAGGCAGGGCAGGAAGAGGCAAGGCTACTACAAAGGGACTGTCATTAAAATTCATGTCCTGTTCACATTACTAAATGTAAATTACTCATTTCCTGGTCATCCTTTCAGAGGTTCATTTCTTAGGCTATTTGTGAACAACATAGCTGGAGTCGATGTACCTTAGGTCGAGTTACCATGGGGTCTACACCGAGGGGGGCTGACGAGAGAAAATCTTCCGTTGACTTATCTTACTCTTCTCGTCAGGGGTAGAGACCAGGAGTCAACTGGAGAGTGATTTGGCGGGTCTTTACTTGACCAACTAATCGACAGCCAGTGGATTGATCTGAGTGCATCGATCCCTGCCATAGTGTAGACCTGCCCTTAGGCTATGGTTACAATACTGCTTGTGTTACATAAATTATGTTGCTCGGGGTAATTAAGATGACAGAGGAGTTCGCCTGTCGGCTTAAAGCGGCTACACTACAGACCTTACTGCGGTGCAGCGCCACTGTAAACTCTCTAGTATAGGGCAGTGCTTCTCAAAGTCAGGCCGCCGCTTGTTCAGGGAAAGCTCCAGGCCACTGGGGGTGGCGGAAAGTGGCAGCCAGCACATCCCTCGGCCTACGCCGCTTCCCGCAGCCCCCATTGGCCTGAAGCGGCGAACCGCAGCCAGTGGGAGCCGTGATCGGCCGAACCTGCAGACGTGGCAGGTACACAAACTGGCCCGGCCCGCCAGGGGGCTTACCCTGGTGGACCGCATGCCAAAGGTTGCCGATCCCTGTACTAAAGCCTTGTCTAAGCACAAACTTGTACCAATTTAGTTAAATTGATCTTATTTCTGTTTAGTTTAAACCTGTTCCGAATCAATTTAAACTCAACAGAAATAAATGTAGTTTAAACCTAAATAAGTATCCACACAGCTTTTTACACCAAATGCTTAACAAAATCTAATTAAATTCACACCTAAATTAAACTGGTGCAACTCTGCAAGCAAACACATCATACATAGCTGATTGGATATTCAATCTTTTCCCCTCCCAAGAGTTTGACAGGACTTTGCATTAATTAATTATAATAATAAATTTAAGCAGAACGATTACAAAAGTTCCTTCTCTCACCCACTGGTAATCAGCTACTCTTATAACATTGTAATCTCACTATTTGCGTAGTCTTCCATCAAAACCAGGGAAATTAGGACCTGATACTCTGAATAAAAAAATTCAAAGAAATCCGTTCCAGCTCTCTTTATCCTGTTTCTTTAAAATGCATAAAGAACACAGGCTATTTTCCCCTTCTGCAGGTAACCTTTAATTAAAATTATTTGTTTTCTTTTTAAAAGAGAAACTCAGTTCCAATGGACCAATTCACTATCATCTCCATTTTATTTTAGAGGCTCTAAATATCAATTGCTGAAGGACAAGGTTTGTAATTTGTATTAGTTAGGTGCATAAGGCCTAGTAAATTTTTAGGACATCTATTATTGAAAACTACCTTACCAGCAAGACAACCTAATTTATTCTAGAATGGTCAGAGAAAGCAAAAAGAATACACACAAGGGAGAAAGAAGCAGTAGTAACAAACAAGCAGCAACTAGGGAATTAGTGAAAACAATTGGCAAAGATGCAGTAGGGAAGAAACAGATAGGAAAAGACTGCTTTTGGCTAGTACTAAAGAAACCCAAACTTAATATTAGTGAGAATTTGAGAGAAAAGGAGAAATGTGAACTGAGGGAAAGAATGTGAAAATAAAGCTATAGCTGCATTAAAGCATTTTATTTACATAGCTACATTTAATTTAATTTCCCTGGAAAATGTCCAAGAATTGTTAAATTTGGTAGGTTTCGAGTGCTTGGGCAAGAAAGGAAGAGAAGAGATAATATTGCTGCTTACACTTCAGGGTATCAGGTTTCAGAGTGGTAGCCGGTTTGTCTGTATCAGCAAAAAGAACAATGTGGCACCTCAGAGACTAACAAATTTATTTGAGCATAAGCTTTTGTGGGCTAAAACCCACTTCATCGGATGCAAGCAGTGGAAAAAACAGTAGGAAGATATATATACACACAGATGATATGAAAAAAATGGGTGTTGCCATACTAACTTATAATGAGAGTAATCAGCTAAGATGGGCTTTTTTCATGTCCTATGTATAAATATAGGTCTTCCTACTGTATTTTCCACTGCATATATCCGATGAAGTGGGTGTTAGCCCATAAAAGCTTATGCTCAAATAAAGGTGTTAGTCTCTAAGGTGCCACAAGTACTCCTCATTCTTTTTACTTCAGGATATGCAACTATTGTGAGTAATAAGGCAGATTTTTTTTAACTGAATACCACCATAGCAGAAAATACATACATTTTTTAAAGAATTGTGTAGGATATAAACCAGGGGTCGGCAACGTTCGGCACGCGGCTCGCCAGGGTAAGCGCGAGAAGCGGCGCGGGCGAGCAATGTGCTGGCCGCGGCTTCTCGCGGCCCCCATTGGCCCGGGACAGCAAACCATGGCCAGTGGGGGCCGCGATCGGCCGAACCTGCCGCGTCAGCAGGTAAATAAACTGGCCCGGCCCGCCAGGGTGCTTACCCTGGCGAGCCGCGTGCTTACCCTGGCGAGCCGCGTGCTTACCCTGGCGAGCCGCGTGCCGAACGTTGCCGACTCCTGATATAAACTAATCTCTTAATTTAGATCTAGGTAGGCAAAAAGGGTTTTTCCAATACATGTTTTACTGAGTTGTGCTACCAAAGAATCATAGAATATCAGGGTTGGAAGGGACGTCAGGAGGTCATCTGGTCCAACCCCCTGCTCAAAGCAGAACCAATCCTCAATTTTTGCCCCATCCGTAAATGGCCCCCTCAAGGACTGAACTCACAACCCTGGGTTTAGCAGACCAATGCTCAAACCACTGAGCTATCCCTCCCCCTCTATATCTATTTGAAAGTCTTAAAGGTCAGTGTGAATGCTAAAAACTGAGCTTTACAAGTTAACAACTTCCACATACTCTCTTTTTGCTTATTGCTGAGGGATTACAATGCGAGTCAGTATCACACTATAAAACCTCTCCCAGTCAGTGGCACTCCTAAATTCCTGCTCAACATGAAACAAAACAGAACCACCAGGAGCCTAGTACACATCAGATATGGCTTATGGCAACTTGTAAAAAGCACTTCTGCACAGGAGCTGTATGATGTTGATGAGAGAGTATTTTGAGGCTGTGCAGTAATCCAATAATTGAGTATTCTGGGAAGTGTAAACAGCACTCTGTGTAAGCTCAAAAGCTTGTCTTTTTCATGAACAGAAGTTGGCCCAATAAAAAAATACTACTTCACCCACCTTCCTTGTCTCTCTAATATCCAACACTGCTACAACAACCCTGCAAACTAAAGAAAAATAGCAGCTCTAAATGGCAAAGTATTATTGTGCAGAGATCATCATCATAAAATTACTAGCACAAATTATTTATAAAGTACATCTAATGCTGTACAAAAACTCAGCTATGAGCAAGGCTTTCCAATACACATAAAAGGGGGCATTATCAATTTGCAAGCTCATTATTTTGTAAAAAGTTGAGGTAAAAAGTTTACTTCGTTTGCCACCAGGTGTCTCTGTCAATTTTTGTGGGTTTTGTTACATATTGGATTATTGCAATATCCTCAACCTAGCATTTTAAATCAGTGCAGAATACAATGGCCTGTTTATAATAAGTGGTGATTCTCAATGGCAGCACATGACACTTTTCTTCTGTGATCTACATTGGCTGCCTATTGCGAATTGAAGTGGTTTTGACCTATAAAGCTCTATAGAGTGTGTGACCTTACTTAGGCCATTCGATGCAGCAGTGTTAATTTAGCAGGTCTGCTGAAGATCTGCTAAGTCGATGGCAGAGCACTCTCTTGTCAACTTCTGTACTCCAGCTCCCTGAGAAGAATAAAGTAAATCAGCGGTACAGAGTCTCCCATGAACACAGCGCAGGACCCAAGTTATGTCAACTTCAGTTATGTAACTTACATAACTGAAATAGCATAACTTTTAGGTCAACTTACAGCTGTAGTGTAGACCAGCCCTTAGAGACTACCTCTCTCCTTGTACTGTACTGTCACACTTGTGAACAGTGGAGAGAGATGCTGAAGCTGTATTCCTCTGAATTTAACAGAGGGAGCTAGAGTGTTCTATGTGAGTGGACTGCACATCTGGAACAAGCTTCCCCTTTCCACAATATAGGCCAGGTCCATTGACTTTGGGACACACTGGAAGGTAAATCTATTTGCAAGGGCTACCATAGAGCATGAAGTTTGTGTCGATAAAGAGTTCTGCTGGCTGTTAGTTTTACTTCTCTTTTTGCAATTTATGACAGGAGTGCCCAGGGCTCTTTTTATTTTTGCATACAAATCCAAAGTAATGTAATCATGTTTTCCTATTTTAAAGAAATATTTCCCCTTGTTGCTGTATTAAAGGATCATACAAACAGGAGAAATGGATGCATACAGGAGAAACAGTGAAAGTGGCAAAATGTGTCTATGCACAAAGTAAAGAAACAAACAAAAAAAGAAAAAAAAAAAGGTATGTTCTCCTCTAATCTGTTACATCTTGGGTGCTACCTGTAATAAATAGAAGATGCAATAGTTTCAGTCAATAGCATGATTACTGACAGGAATCCCTTTAAAAAGTTGCATACTCCAGTGGCAAAGACTTGCTAAGCATGTACTATTTTTGTGTCTGCATTTAGCAATGGTCAGAAAAGTTATTTCTTCTCAGATTAAAGTAAAGATTAATAACTTAAAATATTTATAGATAATTTAGGTTCAAAACCTGCAAACAGCTAACTTGTGCTTAGCTTTACTCATGTTACTAGTCTCCACTGCTCAGGCGAGTAAAGTTAGCATGGGTTTTTGCAGAATCTGGGCCTTGGGAAGTAACTCCAAAGTGAACAAGGGACTTTTCTAAATACTTTGCTTGACTATCATTAAAATAAATTTGAAAATGAAAGGACAATAAATGAGTTTAATCTTTACCCAATAGTCCATTCTTTTTGTATCTATCCCTGTATTCACAAACTGTTCCGAACATTTTTGAAGCTCTTGTTCCTGAGCTGGTTTCCTAGCAACATTAGTAGCTGATGACCTTGCTCCACAGGGACATAGTTATCAAGTTCAGAAGCATAGAACACTTGTATTCTTTTCATTACCATAGGAAAGCAAAGATTACAATTTCTTTTGTACAACCACTATCCAACAGAGTTATAAAAAGCTTTCTTAACAAAACAAGTTTAAGTATAGAGCTTTATCTATGCCAATATCCAGGATCTTCAGATTCTGGAGAACTACTCAAGATGCACGTTTGATAAGTTTAGTTTGATTTGATTTGATTTGGAAACATTTAAATGATCCAACGTGTTGTGGGTCAGTCTGCAATTAAGTAAAAGCCTCCTGAAATTCCAGTAGAGCAATCTACACAAATTTAATGGAGGCAGACAGTGTGAAGCAGAGTAACAAAACCGGGATCTTGGCAACAGAAGTGCACCACCTCTCTATCCCCTAGCAGGAAAGTCAGTGTCAACAAAAAGAAATGAATAGTGGCACCAGCTATACACTGTACCAAAATAATGCCCATCATCCCCCAAATGTCTCTACCTCTAGTTCATTTTAGGGGCTTTTCTTTTTGCTCTTATTCAGCCAGATACATCCTGATTTTCTTCTCATCGCCATGTTTCCTGTGCCACTAAGGAGATTGAGACACATTGGAAAATCCTATATTTCTTTAAGTCATTGCTGACATTTACAAGGAAAGTGAGCAAGTCACTTTTTATTTCAGGCATGTCAGGCATCTGTCAATCAAAGCATCTAGGATTTTGAATGTAAGGTAGCAGTTTATCCAGAGGACAGTAGGTTTTTGGCTGTCCAGACCTACTGGACAATAGAATTTTTCTTAGCATGTGGTGAGCTCTATGTCAATACTATAAGCAAACTTATTCAGTAATACAACCTATTTTTAGAGGTGACATGAAAAGGGGTTCTTTATGATGTATCAAGGTGAACAGAAAGAAGGAAGGATTAAGCAGCATAAACAGCCAGAGAGAAATGCCTGCATTTTAAAAGGGTCTTTTTCCCCCCCACTTATTTCATTAAGTTCTAGAGTAATAATTTGACTGGTGATCACACCCACCTTTTAATTAAAAGAACAAAATATATGAGGAAGTGATAAAATGTCCTCAGTAGCCTGTCAGAGAAAGTTAAATTATCTACATAGGTTCACTCTGCAGAAATCATACATTTAGAGTTTTAAACCAAGAATATCCTCTACATTCTCCTAACAGAGGACTGACTCTTTAGATGGGAAGAGGTCCTCTTGCAAGAGGTTTTATAGTAGGGCTGACAAACTAGCAGCCCTCAGGATCCTTCTCTCTAGCTCACAAGCTCATCCCATCCCACCCCACCCTACCCAACCCAGTTCAAATGAGTAGGAGCAGGAAGAGCTCAATAGGGAGCTCATGCAGCTGACTGGGCACAGGCACGCAAGCCCCTCCCCATCCCACACAGAAGCTCTTCCAGGAGTCACCACTGCTGCCACAGCATAGTAGTAGGGGCTCAGCTGTGGCTACACCAAGGAAAGTCTGCAACCCCCCACGCTCACTCTGCCATTGAGCTCCACTGCACCAGACAGAGAATGGCTCCTGTACCTCACCCACTGAAAATGCTCAAGCAAGTGGAAAGGAGAAGGGATATTCTCTGAGAGAGAGACGGGGAAAATTTCCAAAAGCAGGATAAAGTTACCATCGCTGTTTAGCTGAGATAGTGATTAAAACCTGTCCTAATCCATACTAGTATTTCCACTATTGTTACCATCCATGGGGCTTCACTGATGATAGCTAATGGTAGAATAAGTACTGGAATTTCAGTATAAATATAGTTCTGATGTCACAATTATGAGTTTTGAGAGTGATTATATTAGGCTTTTTCCCTCCCTGATTAATTATTTCTATTACCATCACACTTAGGAGCCCTGGTTTTGGACCCCACTGTGCTACGAGCTGAACACACAGAACAAAAACATGCACCACTGTCTTCCCTCCCCACAAGAGCATACAAACTACATACAAGACAAGAGACAACAGATGAATACAGACAGTTCGGGGAGTAAAAGGAAACGATGAGACAATATTGGTCAGTATGAGACACAGTGTATCAGCATACAAGCAGCCTAACAATTGTCAATTTTTGTAAGCATCACAGGAGAGATTGGAAAGAGGATAATGAGGCAGTTTTTCAAATGTTTGTGAGGAACTCCTCCCAAGCATGAGGTGAAAGCCTGGAGAAAATATAAAGGTGCTCATTTGAAAATTTAACAAGTGAGCAATGGAGTCTGGCAGATATAAATCTGCACCTCAAGAGTGTGCCTGGAAACAGCAGTGCCTCGATTATTCACAAACTCCCTGGGATTCAGCAGCAGTCCAATGAGTGGCAAAGAGCAAGCATTTGACTTGCTCTGTGACAAGGGATCAAAATCAACAGGCTGAGAGAATGATCTTTGCAGCAGCTTTCACAATTGATTGTTTCTCAGATACATAAATGAGAGATTAGCACTAGGGTCAAATGACTGACATTCAGTCTTAGGTCTAACATTACATTATAAAGGATGTCTGTTAGAGCGTGCTACAAAGTTAAGTAATAAAATGGTTTACATAGTAAACTTCTTTAGTCACCTCTTGTGTTGAAATTTTTCATGCTTCTCAAAATATTAAAAACTGAGAAAATTAGGGCAAAATCGACCTATCCATTTCAGAGTTCTATAAAGGCCAGTTCCTATTTAGCCCCCTCCCCTACCCTCCCCACTGGCTTCCACACACAAAGACACTCCCTGAGTGTACAAGCTTTACAACCACCATTTGGAAAAGGCTTGCTTCGAGGAAGGCAAACTGTCATGGCTTTGTTTAGACTTGTGTTTTTAGTTTTGTAGACATGAACATTTAAAACCAATTCCCTCACTTACAGAACATAAATCAATTGTAAAGTTATCCAGGCACTATACATTAAACTACCCACAAAAAGAATGATAAAGATATTCTTTGTACAGAAACAGCTGTACCGCAGCATAAAGAGACTCCTGTCAGCTACTAGTCAGATTCACTTCATGACTCCACAATCAAATTCCCACTTTCAGTTTGAAAATATGTACATGGAGCATTTCTAGGGTTACCATATTTCAGCAAGCAAAAAAGAGGACGGGAGGAGCCCCGCCCTAGCCCCGCCCCTGCCCCTCCCACTTCCCGCCCCCCCAGAACCCCCAACCCTCCCCCCGTTCCTTGTCCCCTGACTGCCCCCTCCTGGGACCCCTGCCCCTAACTGACACCCAGGACTCCACTCCCTATCTAAGCCTCCCTGCCTCTTGTCCTCTGACTGCCCCAACCCTTATCCACACCCCC